>NC_060271.1:139086395-139105307 GCF_021613505.1 Equus quagga
GGGGGGCTTTGTCTCTTCCTGTAGCACCAGGACAATGGCAGAGACCCCTGAATGAATGAGGTGAATGATACTCAGCATGAAGTCTGAGGCTCATTAATTTGTAAGAATGAACCAGTGATTGCTTGAAGAAGAGGTGGAAATTTCATTGTAATTTAACAACTGCATTTGAAATTATATTTTAGTCATCTAGAGTGTCTTAGAAATAAGCGAGATGACAAACCCCAGTAATCATTGCTGGGGCATGGAGAGCCCACAAGCCTTCTCTACCTGTCCTGAGCTATTAGAGAAACTCACGGTCCTGATGTGAAGTCAGCCCGTGCCCTGGAGGAGACAGGGGTGCAGAGATTTGACTCCGTTAGTTCCCTGGGGTAAGTTGTCACAGGAGCAAGAGGAATGAATAGCAGCCACTAAGACAGTCCAACCCGCCTGGTGTTAAACCGGTTCATCTTACAGCCTTCCTCCAGCGAGGGTGTGGAGCTGGTGCCGGGGGAAGCAGGAATCCTGCTGTTTGTGTCCCTGGCGTAGCCATTTTTAGTGGGCAGGAAAATTGCCTTTGAAGTCCTTGATGTGTCCAACCCATCCCTGACAGGTCAAGAGAGCAAATCCTGTACGTAAACCTCGCACATCAGAGTCAAGAGCAGTCGCTGCGGGAGGCCAGCGCCAGAGCTCAGTCCCAAGAGCTCCGTTTTCTAACTGAATCCTCGACTGGATGGAAGATTTGGAAGTGACAGCACTTCTGTCCCCATCCCAACAACTTCAGCTCTGCCTGGTGGAAGAGCTGGAGCCCACCAGCAACCCCAAAATGTCACTTTAGTAGGTAAATAAGTGACAGAATTTTTGAAGGAATGAGTTCAGAGATTAGAAGGCTATATTGGGGCAGAAGCAGGCGTTGAGTCACCAATTTCCTAGAAAATTGTCTGGGGAAATAACTGTCTCCTAATATAAGGAAGAGTTTCCCAACTAGAGCAAGACGGAGAAGCACCACCCGGGAGGGCGTTGGTGAGGAGCGCATCCGGGAGAGTTCGTGCCCGGGAAAGTAGGAAGCTCTGGACTCAGTCCAGTCTACACCCAACGCCAACTCACTCACGCTGGGTCCCACTTCTCTGAATCTGTCTCCTTGTCGCAAAGGGAATAAAATAATATCTATCCCACAGAACGGTGTAGGGACACTTAAGTAACGTGTCAGTTTGGGGGTTTCTGCTTCTTGTGATGGCGAGGTGTGCCCCTCTCATGTTACTCTGCTTCAGATTGACACACAAATGAAAAGCAATAGGATACAGGAGCATATGAGGAAGCTATTTGGCTTAAGACTAATTCGGCCTCACCTTGTTTTTCCAAAAGGGCCTGATATGGCCTATTGAGCACGCATTGCACATCTGCTTTAAACATTTACTGTGTCCCAAAGACAAGAATAATGCCCTCGAGGATAGGGATGTAACATCCCCCCATACTGGCATTTCTTTAAGGATAAGCATCTTTTCCTGGAAACTAAGGGTTAATTACTAAACTGCTGAGCTCATCTTGTGACCCTGACCTGCTGACCACCAACCAGCTGTGCCAGGTAAGCATCTCGTGACAGTAGTAAAAGAGATATTCCTGTCATATGTGATGTATGCTCTTTGATCCAAGACAGTATATAACCACTCTGCACACCCTACTTTTTTGATATCCTTCCTTCCTTGGGGAAGGAAGGCCCTGGGCTATAGTCCTCTAACCTGGCTCATAATAAACTCACCCCAATTTTGATTTATAGATTGAATATGGATTATTTACGCCAACATTTCTTGGCGTAGTTGCAGCAGGATTTCAGAGAAACCTGCCAGAGATCACCTGGAATCTACACGGAACAGGCATTTGGTACCAATAGGGGCCCATTGAGCCCCCTGGATCACTGCCTTCTTCAGGTGACCCTGGTGAGTTCTCCTGAAACCCGCACCTCCTTATTTTAAGTCTATGGTTCAGAGTTTAGATGAGCTGTTTCAAACCTTAAGACTAGACATCTTAAGAGGGTACTGCTATGTAGGGGAGGAAGACATTTCCTCTACCCTCTCTGAGTTCATCTGGCTGGAGAATAAATTAAATTCACATGAGATAGCATAGCAGGAGAAAATGAAACAAAGCTTTATAACATGTACACATGGGAGAGGCTCAGCAAGCTGAGCAACTCACCAAAATGGCTGAAGCCACCACCTTAAATATCATATCCAGCTAAAGACAAAGGAGGATGTTGGGGGTGGGGGGAGTCAGTTACAGGAGGTTACCAGACAAGCACAATAAACAAATGCAGCTTTAAGTCCTTGCCTTCCCCATTGATTAAGAGTTTCTAGAGATAAGGTCATCTCCCCTTCTTCCTGGTACAGAGACGGAGACACCTTTACAGATGGAGATTTCCTTTACAATGTAAATGTCTCCTAACAAAGGGCAGGCAAGTTCCACTCCTCAGAGCCTCCTTCCCTGTCCCAGTCTATTAAAAGTAGCCAGCCCCAAATAATCCTCATGCCAAAGAGACATATCTTGGGGTGGCCAATGCCAGTCCCCCACAGGTACATACCCTAGGTAAGAGAAACCTAGGGGGAGTTCCTAGGCCAGGGGAGCCTAGAAGGAACTTTGGAGCCAATGGGTGAGATTGACCTTTTAATTTGTCTTTAAATTGGAAAGAATCATGTCTGAACAAACTGCTTGATAGAGAAATGAGAGCGTGAACTTGTTCAGCTCTAAAGAGAAGTGACACCAGCTCCTTCTGGCCGTAAGGCATTCTCAGGTGACTGAGCACCTAGTGGGGTGTCTGAGGTTGAGCCTGGAGACGTTTAGTGGTCCCATAGGGAAATCCACTGTCACTCACATTAATTAACTATGGGCTCATCTGGGGACGTGCATGTTAGGGTTGGTCGCCCACACGCTCCAAGCCCCCATGGCAGTTTCACACGTGTAAGACACACATAAGAGAGTGCTCACGACCTTTCTTTAGGGAGAAACACTCACAAGCAGCCCATTTCCAGTGCACTATGCTGTCCCTAGAAATAGTAGAATGAAACTAAGAGAAAAGCGGGAAATTGACTTTCTAAAAGCAGGCCAGTCCCCGAATGGGCAGCCTCCCCTCAGAACTCCAGCTAGTTTTATGCTGAAACTTGTAAGTGCTTAATAAAAGAGGAATAGCTGTAAATGGCTGGCAAGATGACCCGGGATAACTTGAAATTACAGTGGCCACTCTGGGGCTCTTTTTTAAGAGCCAGGTCGTAGAGAAATTTCTAAAGAGTTGACTCACCAACTTCTGGCACAATTGCTCAAGCTAAAGTTTCTGAAAGCTGTAAATGTTTACAAATAACAGCAAAAAGAAAAAAAACTTTTTCTTTTTAAAGTATGCTTTTTTTGATAAGGAAGATTGGCCCTGAGCTAATATCTGTTGCCAATCTTCCTCTTTTTTCCTCCCCAAAGCCCCAGTATGTAGTTGTATACCCTAGTCTGAAATTCTTCTGGTTCTTCTATGTGGCATGCCACCATAGCACGGCTTAATGAGTGGTGCTAGGTCCACACCCAGGATCTAAGCCTATGAACCCTGGGCCACGAAAGCAGAGTGCCCACTCAGCTTAACTTAACCACTCAGCCACGGGGCGGGCCTCCCCCAGCCCCAGAAATCTTTCCAAGCTTGTTTTGCATCCTGAGGGCTGAGCTTAATAATTGTCAGGTTGGAGTTCCCAAAATAAAGTCAGACAAAAATGCAGTTATACCCTATTTTTCAGTCAGAGATAGTCAGAGAGAAACGTGGGTTTCACTCCATTACCCGCTGAGGGTCCTATCACACTGCCACCAGCCTCGAGGGAGTTACATCAGCCATTAGAAGGAACGTTCTGATTAAATAAGATAATTCAAGAAGTGCACTTCAAGGCAGACACTTCAAAATTGCAAAATAACCCTATTGAAAGTTTTTTTGCAAAAGCTAATAGGAAATTAAGTTATAAAAGATACCTAAAAGAAAAACATATTAGGCCATGGCTTTACAGACACCCCTGGTAATCTACTCCCAGAGTTAATGAGACTCTGAGAGATTTTCTGGGAAACTGCTACCTTAAAGATTACTGGAATTGTTCAACTCCACCAGGTAGTTCCTGCTTGTCCTGAGTGAAACCTGGCAAGTTGTTTGAAAGGATTTAGCAACTTAAGATCAGAAATTCAGCCACATCAAAAGCTGATATTCAGAGTCTGATAGGGATTTTCTTTCCAAGCTTCCTTCCCTAAGTTAGAATAAAACTAAGCACCAGAGGGAAAGAAGCAAATTAGGGGGATGTCATTGGAAGGTGGATCAAGCTATAACGTCATTTAAGTTATAACCCAACCTCTCAGGAATTAAGAGCAATCATCCTGTAAAAAAAAAAAAATCCTCGCAAGAGTGGAAATGCAGCCCTAGAGGCAGTTCAGATTCCACTCATTTCCCTTATCTCAAAAAGCTGCTTGAGGACGGGTCTCAACGGAACAGGACAGAGAGTTCACACGCAGACCCCTCTTGCACAGCTGGTTGGTTTCTGACAAAGGTGCCAAAGCAACTGAATGGGGGAAAGAAAACACTTTTCAATAAACAATGCTGGAACAGTCAGATATCCATATGAGAAAAAATGAGCCTTCACCCCTAATTCACACATTTCACAAAAACTAATCTGAGATGGATTGTAGATCTACATGTAAAAGCAAAAGTATTTAAAGTTTTATGTGCCAATATGGGATCTTTGTGATATAGGGTAGGCAAAGGTCTCTTAGGCCACAGAAAACAATAAACATAAAAGAAAACGATGATAAATTGACTTCATAAAATTGGAACAATTGCTCATTAAAGATTCCACAAGAGAATGAATAGGCAAGCTCCCAATTAGGGGAAATCTTTCACAAAACAGACATCAACAAATGACTGGTATCCAAAATATATATTAAAAATCTTATATCCTAGTCATAAAAAGAAAAACAATCCAATTAAAAAATAGGAAAAATATTTAAATGGACACTTTACAAAAGAAGACATATAAATTGTCAATAATCATATGAAAAAGAACTCAATTTTACTAGTTATTGGGGAAATGCAAATGACAATCACAATGAGATGTCACTGTAACCACAGGGACGACTAGAACTACCAGGAATGAACACGCCACACGGTGGGGAGGATTCGGAGCATGCAGAACTAGAACACATGGCCACCGCCAGTGTAGAGGGTTCAACCATCTTAAAAAGCTGGGCTTTTTTAGACTAAATATATACCTACCCTGTGACCTCACGATTTCACTCCAGGTGTTTGACAAAAAAAGAGGGAGAAGACAAAGAACACACAGCTCTCTCTGCAGGTGATCCTGAAAAAACTCAGACCCCAACCCAGCGACTCTCTCTGTGGGTTCTCACAGTTTGTCATGCTCCTTTTTTTTCTCAGGAATTCACTGAGGTTTCTTCCTTTATTTCCTTTCACTGCCATTTCCTCTCTCTTTCTAACGTACTTTTTTGTTTATCACTCTGAACAACTGGAAAAATAATTAGTGGATAAATGTAAAAATGAAAAGATGCTTTTTGCCACCCTGGTTAAAAAAAGTTACTCTGTGTTTTGGTAACTGCTTTTCATAAAGATTACGAGCAATGTGAGGCAGGGTCTGAATCACTGTTATTAATGCTGTGTAATGCTTAAGGAGGGCGTCGTTTGCTGCTTCAGTAACAGACTGTTCCTGAACCGCTAAAACATAGACTGTAAAATTAATTTTCCTGCAGCTATTTCAGTAAGAATGTCTCCAGCAGACCTGGGAGCTGTGTAACCTAAAACGTGGTCTTCATTCAGCTGTCTCCTGTACAGAAGCAATCCCAGCTTCTGACAATGCTGAAATCTGGGAACAGAATTGAGACCTTAGTGAGGTGTCTTGCTTTCTCTTTCTCTCTCTCTCCTGTCCATTGTACTCAGAGCCTCTTCCTTTCCACCTGCCGTGGCTGACGAGCGTTTCCCGACAAGGCCCCTCAGTTAGAGCCGAGCTGTCTCTGGTTACACAGCTGTTGTGGGTCGATTGTGCCCCCCCCCCCCCCGCGCCCCAGTGAACAGGAAAGAGACGTGTTCAAGTCCTGATCCTGGTCCCTGTGAATGTGGCCCTGTTGGAAACAGGGTCTCTGCAGATGCGATGCAGTTAGGACGCGGTCACACTGGAGCAAGGTGGCCCCTGATCCAGTGACTGGCGGCACATGAGAAGACAGGCAGAGGGAGGAGAACACCACGCGACCGGAGCCAGAGACCAGGTGATGCCGCTGCAATGAAGGAAGGCCCAGGGTTTCTGTCCTCCAGCAGGAGCTGGAAAAGGCAGGAAGGACCCTCCCCTGGAAGCTCAGAGGGACTGAGCACTGCCCTGCCCACACCTGGATTTCAGCTTGCAGCCTCCAGAACTGAGAAAGAATCAATTCCTGCTGGGTAAGCCCCCCGTCTTTGGTGTTCTATCCTGGCAGTCCCAGGAAACCGCACTGTGCAGCTTAGGGCCGGCTGATCGCTAGTCAGGCCTGAGGAACCTGCCCCGGGAAGGCTCTCCCCCGTTCATGTCACACTGGTGGCAACCTCAGGGGGCGGTGTGACTCGGGTGTGAGGCAGGTGCTCCTGGATGGCCAGTGCACACAGTTCCCGGCTTCCACAGCTTTCTCCTTGGCTCTTCGTGCAGAACAGCATGGGGGCCGCCCGCGTGCTGGGCAGACACTCCCCTCACAGCTGGAGCCGCATTGCGAGGTCAGAGCGGACAGTTCTCTGCAGCGACGCCTCTAAGGCTTGTGTAAAACCAAGTGCCTGATGGGCCTCTCTGATCTGGCGGCCCCTGCCCCAGTCCTGGCCTCGGTGGAAGCCACGTAGAGCCACGCGCAGGCTGCAGAGGCCAAAAGCCACCTGGCTGAGCCCAGGTCCACAAACCGCCACGGTCGAAGCACCTGCCTCGCAGTCCTCACCCAGAGCGAGTCCACTCCACGGTCCTGCCTGAGTCCCCAGCCTGGTGGCCCCAGAAGTTACGATCATGGCATTTATGATTTTAATTCCCCACATTCCACTAAAAATGTTTCCTTATATGTCCAGACAAGGCACAAAAGGCTGTGAGTTTGAGAAAGATCAATATGTATACCTGTCTTCTATGTCTGAGCTCTGAATTACTTAAAAATGAGAAGAAGAATGTAACACAGAGAGGCCAAAATACCACCTTTCCTGGTGGGTCTAACAACTGCATGTCCATCAGCCCACTGCTAGCAGCTCCCAGGGGTAGAGGGACTTCCCCGCCCAGTGTGGCAGAGCTGAGCAGAGGGGTCACAGGGCCCAAGAGGAAGGGGGTAGGAAGGGACTGGTCCATACCCCTTTCTCCTCCCAACACACAAGCTGTGCATTGTCCTCTGGCCGTTGGAGGTGGAAGTGTGGCTGCAGTCAAGAGAACTCAGCATTGATCCCACCGCCCGCCTGGAGAGAACAGGCGGTCCCCATGGTCCCCACGGAGACCGGTGCACACGGCAGGGAGCCTGGGAAGCTGCCAGCGAAGTCAACAGATTGAGAAAATGCCACTGAATTAAGAATTCAGCAATCAGCCCCCCCAAGGACATTCCAAGTTGAACAGGAGGCCTAGAGCTTCACGGGAGAGAGACTCAGGTGATGCAGAGGTGAGTGGAATCTCAGTCAGGCTGGGAAGGGAAGGACAGTTGTCAAAGAAAAGATCCACTTCTATTGTGGTCAGTATGTTGAATACCCTAAATTAGTGGACCAGCTGTTCCACCATGAAGCCATCCTTTTCCCAGTTTCTTGACTAATATATCAACAGATTCACAGGAAATTAAACAGCTGTTAGATAATCAAAACTCTCATAGAAATACGTCATTAAAACGATATGTAGACAGTAAATACCATCATCTGATTGTCATGAGATTATCATTAGGGACTTTGGAATCTGTTTCAGAATCATAAAGCACTGGTTTGTCTGTATGGAGGAGAAGAATTTTTAATTTACATGTACAGGATTATCAGAAGAAACAAGTCTCAGATCTGAAATAAAAGCAAGTTATTATGCACTGATTTCTTAGTAGATCGATGTTTCTTCACATAACTGGTAGGTTAATAAACATTGGCAGTGTTACTGCAACAGGGCTGGAGGACTGCTGGGAAGGCGACGAAGGGAACAGGCCTCACGTCCACCATCCTCCGTCAGGCAGGTGCACAGCGAGCCCAGCACTGGCCTCCAAGACGGAGGTTCTGTGTGTCTTGGGCACTAGTGTGCGAGAAACTCAAAGGCATAATTTTTTTCTGATGCAAATCAGTACGACTGTGATGGGTTGAGTTGTGTCTGTCCAAAATTCATTTTGACAAAATTCACTTCAAAATTGAAGTCCTAAGCCAGCAGCTCAGAATGTGACCTTACTAGGAGATGGGTCTTTACAGAGTAATCAAATCAAGATGAGGTCATTAGGGTGGGCCCTAATCCAACATGACCCGTGTCGTTACTAAAAGAGGAAATCGAGACTCAGAGACACGCACAGAGGGAAGAGGACATGAGGAGACACAGGGGAAGACAGCCTCTACCAGCCAGGGAGAGAGCCTGGAACAGCCTCCCTCAGGCTCAGGAGGAGCCAGCTCTGCCGACCCCGTGGTCTCAGACTCCCCGCCGCCAGGAGGTGAGACGACACGTTTCTGTTTGAGCCGCCCGGCCCAGTCTGTGTACTTTGTGCGGCCTCCCCGGAAGCTCAGGCACCTGCCTTCTGAACTGCTTCCTGAAACTGTGCTAAAGCTTTCTCTTAGGAACGCAGGAGCACAAAATCAGAAGAGCTCGTCTGTGAAGGGAGGGACATCCCCGATGCCTGTCCTTGTGGCCGGGCGCTGATGCCTGATGATAATTGTACCAAATAAGGAAAACAGCCCCGGGAACCTAAGCTATTTCAATTCCTTTACAGACGTAGGCAGGGTTAGCTGTAACTTACACAGTAAATAGTTAATTCATCCAGTAAATAATCCCAAATGACCAAGATTAAATTGATGATAGAAAGTGAGACGCTAAATAAACGTTTTACTTTTAAAGTGCTGGAGAGGCACGTGGAGCTGGCTGGAGTTAAGGGATCCCTCACCACGCGGGCGGAGCAGCTGACACTTCCTCTCCCTCTTTTTCTTTTTTGTAAACGCTAGTGTTAAAAAATTACTTTCTAAAATGACATTTCTTATAAACCTAACAACTGTAAGTCTACATTTTCTTTTCAACACATTGAAAAAAATAAACTATTTCAAACACTGAATTTATCTTATTGTCAGAAGAAAACTGTCAAATAATATAGTGAAATGGCTCAAGATGTTCTGATTTCTGGGCCCTAACTGACCTCCCATGGGGCAGGGCCGGGACCCCGAGGAAGGTCAGGGCTGTGGGCGCCGGGCTGCGTCCCCAGCACTGGATTCTTTGCCATCAGGAGCCTGAGTAGCTTCCACTTGCCTCACGACCTTTACCAGCCTTTGGGGTGGGTGTGGCCAGGCCTCTGGGAGGAAAATCACCTTACTTTATGCCTGTAGAGAAGAGGCAGTTAAACTTCCAAATGCGAAGAAAATAATCCCTAAGCTCATTGAAATGCTTTTACCGTTTGAACATCACAAGCGTCTGCAAAAACCCAACAAATACCAGAGGAAAAAAATAGTGCCCTGGGCATTAGGACTTGACATTCTCATCTACATGGAAATGCGTGGGTAAATGTAAATGCTTTGAACTTACTAAACTTTTATTTTCTCACAAAAGGTTGAAGCAGTCCACAATAGGGTCTCTTTAAAATCTCAACCATCCCACTGATGGATGGATTCCAGGTGACCCTGGTAACAGGGGAACGTAGGATTCAATAGGTTGATGAGAAAATAGGACCTAAGACACTAGCTCAGGGCGCAGTTTGCCTGTCTTTGTGTCAGTTTCTTAGGTCCAAATGACTCGTTGTGCGAACACAGACAAACCTCGTTTTCTCTGTATCTGTCTGACACGTGATTGGAATAATCACAGTGCAGGTCAGGTGAGAAACTCCCTAAAATTTAGAAGTATTTCTGGAAGGAAAAAAACTTAGAGAATGTTCCTTAAACAACAGGTCACCGTATCATATTAAGACTGAATTCATCCTTTCATTGAGCTGCATTTTCTCCCCGTCCGATCCTACATATGGAGGAGAAGAGAAGAGACCAAGTTCTTCACTCCGTCCTGGCTGATGCTGACCTCTTCCAGGAGCACCGCACGGATGCACCCACAAGTAAGGCTTTGCCAGCTCTCCGGGCAACCCTTGGCCAGTCAAGCTGACACATAAAATTAGCCATCACAGATGCGCTTATCATTAGTAGAGGCTGTTTGAAAAATCATTGGCATTCTAAAATTAAGTTCACATCACGAGGAAAGGACACTGTGCAACCAGCGCAGTCTGCTGGGGCTGCAGGGCGGGAGGGGAAGGGCCTCAACGTGTGTGCAAGCCCCACCGTCCCCGGGGTCAGCAAGTCCTGCCAGTAACGCACTGGGTGGGGGGAAGGGCGAACAGGACTTCTCTGCAAACCACCCTCGTCAGCCAAAAACGAAAGACGAAATTCTCCCATAGGACTGCAGAGTTGTTTACACTCAATGCAGCCGTTCATTTCAGTGACTCTTATAACATTAACGCCGAAATAAAAAACATGCAAAGTCAAATCATAGCTGGGAACTAAACCCAGTGCTTCGAACACAGCAATCCAGAGAAATGAACCTCTCCTAAGTTCAAGGGAAAATTAGCTCCAGTCCCCCCACAACACAGAAAATAAGTAATAGATTTATCCAACATTTCACAACAAAAATAACTTAAGGTACACATTCTGTTTTAATAAACAACTGACTTTGCCAATTTTAAGCACCAAACACAAATCAGCTCATTAATTGAGAGCACATTTTCTTCAGCACTCAAGATGCTGTGGCCATAAGAAGGATTCCTAAGGAGTCTTGTTAGCATCCACACTCCTTAAACAACTTGAAGGAAGTTGGAGGTTGGCAATTAGGGAACGCCTCAAGGAGTTAAAAGAGAAGCGCAAGCTGCTGTTGAAAAGGGGGCTTTAAACAAACTGTGTTGTAACACACCACATATTCGTTATTCGTAGGGAAAATTCTTCCTCGAAATTTCGTATTGCTTCCAGGACGCCTGATAAGATGTGCTGTGCCCAGTTTGTTGTGGTTGTTTTATTAAAATTATTTTGTGGAAATGATTAAATATCCTGACAGTAGAGCACTGTGATCTGCGTGCAAATGCACGCCTTGCCTCACGGATCCACGCGGACTTTCTGCCTTCACACAAACACATTTGGACACTTGTCTTTGGCAGCAGGGCTGGATGACAGTATCCTGTAAAGACATTTGTGATTAGAAGCTTTCGGTAGTCTTATAAGGAAAGCAAAGGACTGTGACATGAAATTACCATTGCCCTACCAAAACCATTTGAACTTATTTGAGACGTACAAAAAGAGAAGATACAATTAATGTCAATGTGGCCATTCACTCAACTCAGAAACAAAAATCGCCAGTATATCTATCTAAAGGTCCACATCCCTCCACCCCAATTTCACAGCCGTTCTTCCCCCCAGAGGCTATGACGACCCCACCCTAGTGTTTAGTGTCCTTGTGCTTTCCCTCCCACTCTCACGGTGTTCGTACTCATGCGTGAGTGGTTGACAGGCGGTCGAGTCCATGCTGTGAGCTCTGTGCACCCACGGCCGTCTGCAACCTCGTCTTCCCAAGGGTGCAACTGCACGCTCACCGGTGTTGAAGCTTGGAGCTCGGGCTCCCTTATTTCACTGCTGCCTGGTCCCCGGTTGTGTGAACAGGACAGAATTTACACACTAAACATGCCTTTTGGTTGTGTTCCCAGTGGACGGGGTAGTTTTCACGATTTGTTTCTAACACTTGATGGAGAGCCAGAGCAGATGTGCAGTGAGGTGTCCTCCACGGGAACCGAGGTGCTGGTGAATTTGAGTCACATCGCTACAACCTGTCGGCAAGAGCATCGATTTCCTTAATACCAGACAGTCTCACAAGTCTGATGTTTGCTCTCTCCAGGCCCCTGACCCCAGGTGTGGTAGACAGGCTCTTAATGCCGGGATGTCCCTGTAAGACTGTAAATGTCATCTGTATGCCACTGGGTCCAGGACACTCTTCCCAGAACACAAGGCCATGACGTGGGTAGTATTCTCATCTCCTGACATCCCCAGGTGACACCTCTCATTTCACCCTGTGGTAGGAACTCACAGCTCCGTAGATTTATTAGTGACTTTCGTCCTCAGCTGTGGGGGCACACGCAACTTGCTCCTCCTCCCCCAATGTACCTGAAGAATTTCCCCTCATTCTTCAAGGCCCAGCTCAGAACATGTTCCTCCTGGGAAGCCTCCTGCACTGGGTGTTAGCCACCCCCTCCCTGTCTCCTCAGCCACCATCTCCTCAGCACTGACCACCTGTGCCATCTCGGGGGTCCCGAGTCTGGCCTAGGGCCCTGTTAGCAAATGGCAGGGATGAACATTCTGGACCAAGAATTCCTTGGAGTCCACCACGTGCCAGACGCTGTTCCAGGTCATGCCTCACGTTTTCATGCACCTGGGAGTCCACCCCTGAAGCCTGTGGCAGGGTTTGGGAACCAAGGGGGATCAGGCAGACAAGCCAGGGCACGCCGAGCTTGAGCCCATCCCTAGGGCCGGGCCCTCCACAGACTCGGTCATCTGGCTTCAGCTTCCTACTGCTGACCTGTGTGGAAACGCAGCAAATACCCACACCCCACGTCAGGGCGGCATGTTTCCCAACCATCTCCAGGGATTTTATCTATTTGAAGTCAACAAAGCACAATCAATAGAAGAGGGAACAAAATCCCAAATGAAAGCCCACATGCACTGTGTGATCATTAGCAGCCAAGACAAGGTTTTAAGGGATTCTGCAGAAATCCCATGGGGCTGGAGGAACATAATCCTTTCACCCTCAATACAGTGGTGGGTGCACAGGTTTTGGCCTTCCAAACATGTTTTGGAAAACTCTGCCATTTTCTAGCACCTGTTGGCTTAGGAATAAAGCAAAAACACAGAAATCTCTCCAACTAACAATGTATCTTTATTGATTCAACGTTCCCAAAAGAAGACAGTAACTAACAGTGCCTCCTCGACTCCCCAGTCTTTTGCATGAAGGTCTTTGTCTATTAGCATAAAGAAGTTTTACAGAAACTGTATCTGATTATGTGCCGTCCTAGGGGCTGTACACAAAGCAAAATTCCAGAAGATCTTCATCACTAATTACTAAATGAGCTGTCGTTACAGATTCATACATTCATTCACGTCACAAACATTTTCACAGACAGTACATAGACATATAAAATAACAGACAGATGAGACATGGTCAACGCCCTGGAGCGGCTCAGATCAAGAAGACAGAGACCAGCAGTATGCGACGTGCATCGTAACCCATGTGGTTACAAACTCCTTTGTGAGCACTGGGCAGGGGGAGAGGGGAGGAACATTATTGAAAATATGAAGCGAAGATGAGATGTTAAATTTGGTGGATTTTATCTGTAAAGCTTTTATTATCCACAATCATGGATTTTTCACAAGCACATTTTAAAATGATCACGATTTTCTAACGGCAATCTATGAAAGAGTCAAAAATAACAGATTTGGCCATTTCATAATGTTCAGAAAAAAATTTTTCTCCATCTAAAATTAAATGTCATAGACTAAGCCTCCCAATTCAACAATGGTGAGTATATGGGACGTCATTTTGTTGCAAAGAACATCATGGGAAAAAGTGTCGTCGTCGCCACAGCCGGGCCTGAGCAGGACCTGTGCTGCCACCTGCTGGTGCCCAGCCTCAAGGCAGGTGCCTGGTGGCTGCACTGCCCGTGGCCCTTCTGGGACTGGAAAAGCTCGAGGCTGCCAACAGCAGGCCCTGGGTTCCCTCCTAGGAGGATGGAGTCATAGAAAAGAGTCTCTGTATTCAGCACACTAGCACAGATCCCACACTCAGGGCCTCCCTGTGTCCTTCTGGAGCCCAAGACTGAAAATTAGGTGGACAATGAATTGGAAGGACAGCAGCGGTCACAGCGGGGAGAAAGCCACAGGTGTAGAATCGCGGAGAAGAGGGTGACATGACCGGGGTGGGGGTAACACAGACAGAAGAGGGACGCAGAAGCTTGGCACTGGTGCCTCGGAGAAATCACTCGACGCCCCAGACTCCCTGTAGGGACAGTGTGTGAGGAGTGCTCGGAGCGAGAGGGAGGCCTGCCTCCCGTTCCTAGTTCCTTACCATCTTAGCACGTGACTCGGCACGTGACCAAGGAAGAGCCTGCTGTTTCTCAATGTTTAGGCAAAAAGAGGAGGAAAATAGAAAAAGGAGAACAGCTGGAGGCAAGAGGAGTGAGGAGCAAGACCAGGAAGGGGCGGTGGACGTGCAGGGAGGGAATGGCCAGCTAGCTGAGGCAAGGGCTGCGCTCACTGCACCACCATTCAGGCCCCGACAGTCTCGTGGTGCTGCTACTGGAATGCAGACCCTCTTTCATTTCTCCATGAAAAGTAAACTAAAACCTGCATTGCTCTTGAATGCTTCCTTGTAAACTGACTGTAGACA
This sequence comes from Equus quagga, assembly GCF_021613505.1. Taxonomy (NCBI): domain Eukaryota; kingdom Metazoa; phylum Chordata; class Mammalia; order Perissodactyla; family Equidae; genus Equus; species Equus quagga. The sequence goes on from NC_060271.1 coordinate 139,100,987, forward strand.
CAAAGGGCAACTGATTTTCAGGTCAGGGTTGTCAGGGAAGTGGGAGAATTCCGCCCCCCACTTTTCCTTAAGCTTCTTATGGCTGGTCAAATAGTCAAAGAGGCAGGTTAGCAAGAGAAAAATCAAACAAAATTTAATAGCATGTGTACATGGGAGAAACCCAGAAGAAACTGAGTAACTCAGACATCTGGCTGAGTCCACCTGTTTAAGTATCCTCAGCTACAGACAAGGAGGACATAGTGATCTGGGACTTCAAAGGGGAGGAAGACAATTTACATAGAAATGGAATGAAAATGTTTGTTAAACAGGTTTTGCTAGGCCCAAAAAATGGGTTTGTTGGTGTCCTTTTATCGCACCTGTTTTACATCATACTATAGCTATCACATGATATGAGCTCCTTCCTGGAACAGGCCTTCTATCTTCAAGTCCTTTAGGCAGTTTTGGCGGGGAAGGTCGGATGCTCTTCCTGACTCTTTCGAGCCTTTATTGTCTTCAGCTCGAAATAGTCTGCATACCAGAGTGGCACATCTTAGGGCGGCCTGCCCTCAACCCCATCAGGGTCAAAACTGTGAGCCCAGAAGTTAAACCAAGAATCAGAGTTAGCACAGGACAGAGAATCCACCAAGAGCCCAGGACCCCAGCGGACAAGTCTGGTGTCCCACAGGCTGCGGCTGAGCTCCCAAGTTCGGTGGGAAGACCTGGATGGCACATCGACAGACTTTTCTGGTTCACAGGCAGCTCTGGGGATGCACAGACCCTTGCCGGGAGCGGCTGCTGGGCTCACTTCAGCCCCACGTCAAAAAGGCCCTGAGAGACAGTAGTGAGGGGAAATGGTGCCACGTAGCAGAACTTCTAGTGGCTCATGGGCGTATCCATCGAGTACAAGAAAAGTCAGCCCAGGGAGGGGTCCACATGGACCCTTGGAGGAGCTGAGGAGTGGCTGGCCGGTCAGGAACTGCAAAGAAGATTGAAATGGTTGAGGAGACAGAGGGGCACGCTTAGGCCTTGCACTGAGCATGAGTGAGGATATTGGTGGCCAGTGTCGAAGCCCTTCAGGGTGTTCCCTGTGCACAGGTCACCAGCAGACGCCCCCAGGCTTAGGCAGTCTTTCTTGGTCTGTTCCCGAGGGCACAGAGGACCAACAGCCCTCAGGCCCCACACTTCACCCAGTTACCAGAGGTGGTGCAGGCGTTGACACTCCCCACATGGGTGAGGTGGCACTTTGTTCTCAAGTGGATAATCTGCACTGGATACGAATGTGCCTTCCTGTCCTCGATTTTCCTGCCAGCCTGTCATCCTTGGAGTTACGCCTTATTTACTGTTTGGTGTCCCACAAGACCTCGTGTCTAAGAAACTCTTTGTAAGGCGAAGGCACTAGTTAGGGGCTGGGCCATAGATTCATGCTGTCACCATGCAGTCCCCATCCAGAAGCAGCAGGCCCCATCCTGGGTCTCCCCTTGCTGGGACTTGGCCCCAGCAGGCAGGAACATTAATCCCTCAGGGGAGAGCATGGCCTCTGGGCCTTGCACTCATGGCCTCTCAGTGAAGGCAGAGTCATTGTTCCTCCTGGCCATCCTGGGTGCCTCAGGCCGACTGAGCCGACAGCCTAGAGGGGGGTCTGACCCCTATTCCCAGGGAAAACCGGTTGCTGTCACACAAGGGGTGGGAAGACCATGTCTGAAAAAGGTGAGACTCATACGCATGGGTGTCCTAGACTCAGGTGTGCAACCATGAAGGTCCTTGAAAACCTCAGCGACCACCAGACAGGACCGCAGGAGACTGGATACTCAGTTAGGCAGAGCCCCCGGGGGTGAGGGGAACATGGAACACAGAGGGAAGGGGGAAGGCCACGACAAGGACCATCAGTCTCTGCATCCAGCTGCAGAACTGGGGAGCGTGACAGCTCCGTGCATTTCCTAGCGTTCCACCGTTAATTCTCTTCATTCCTGTAACCTGGTTTGAAGAGAACTTATGGTGGGCTGTGATGGAATTCAGGTTTGCAGGCAGGGGCATAACAGAAGGGAAACTGCCCCGAAAGCATCACTGCCTGGCAACCGGGATGTCTGCCTATTTGGTGAACAAGTTTCTCCAGTAGGACAGCGACTGGTCGTGTAGGGGCAGTGCTCTGGACAGTGACCGGCCGGCTCTGCACGGCTCTGGGTGAAGGAGGCTTATACTGTGGACTGTGTCTCTCACTGTGGGTGGGCTCGGCAGAGGGCTGCGTCTTGCGGTGCGGGTGGGCTAGGTAAAGGGGAGACCCAGGCAGGCCTCCAAAGGGCAGGAGGGCTGGAGCCGGGCTGTCTCTTCCACACGCTCTCGTTTTCATGCTACCTCCTCTCCAACAGAGCCCCCTTCCCAGTTGGAAGCACCTGCCCGGTCCCCTCTGACACTCTCCAGCTTCATGAGCTCTGGCTCCCTGTCCCCTCAGCCTCAGGGCCATTGGCTCCTTGTTTGGTCGCTGGTCTCCTGCCTATCTTCCTTCCCACACCATGTACGTGGTTTTGTCACTACTGTCTCTTCATTTAAACCATTTGGAGTAAATTTCCTGCCTGCTGAGACTTGATAATACAACAATGGAAGCTGATTGTGCAGCAAGAAAACTATTAATTAGTAGTTTTGATTTTGTGTAATACATTGCAGTTAGCAAATATATTTTTACCCATTAATATAGCCCTGAAAATCAACTGTATATGAATTATTTATATAATCATAATTTATGAAGCTATTTTAGAAATTATAAAATTGATATTTCTTCATTCAAATCAAATTATAACTGATCCTATCAGGCAGGTTGAAAGTTCCAAATAAAAGGTACAGATTCTATATCAGTACTGTCCAACAGAAAGAGAATTCAAGACAAAATGTCATGGCAATTTTCTAGTGGCCGCTTTAAAACAGTGAAGAGGAAAAGGTGAAACTAACATCAGACTATATTTTATTTGGTCCAAAATATTATCATTTCAACATGTAATCAATATAATAAAATCATTGATGCATTTTACACTTTTGAGCTGAGTCTGAAATCTGAGCACACTTTCCAGGTAAGGCTCAGATCAGCCGCTGTCCAGGGCTCAGCACCACACATGAAGAACGCCTCTGTATTGGACACATCTTGGTGCCCGGACACCAGCGCTGTCAGAATGCACAGACCCTGTCACCGGGGGCGGGGCTGTGGAGGTTCGCAGGAGAGAACGTGAGCCATTTTGGAAACCAACGGGTGTGGAGAGAATGGAGGGAACGAGCAAGTTGGGAGACACATGGAAATTTGGGAGGGAGCATGTGGCAAAGACAGGGCTCAAACCGGTCGGCAGAGACGGAGTCGGCGGCGGGTAACATACGGAGACTGTGACCAGGAGACACCAAAGATACAGGACACAGACGGGAAGGCCGGCACTGGACAGCCCAAGGAACAAAGTCCCAGAGGACACTAGACAGCTCACCTAGAGCATAACCTACACGCGTCCCAGGCGACAGGAGAGCGGCAGAACCGCACCTGTCAGTAGCACAGGCCAGGCGGTGTGAACAGAGATGACGGCTCAGCACAGAGAACACAGACCAGCCCGGGGACAGCAGAGCCGGAGAAACAGCAGAAGAAGGGAAGGCCCCTGGGGCAGGAGGAAACGGCCCACGTGGCTGGAGATGCAGGCAGAAACCTACACTCCGGACCCTGCAGTCCCAGGAAGGATCTGGCTACTAACTTGGGACAAGGGACCTTTGGAAGCAATAACGTATGTAATTCCCGATTTAAAACACCGCTTGCTGGGGCCTCGGCAGGATCGGACCCCGGGAGGAGGGGCCAAGGGAGGAGGACCCGCGGTAGGAGGGGCCGCGGGAGGAGGGGGCGTCGGAAGGGGAGCCGCAGGAGGGCGGGCCACGGGTGGAAGAGCCGCGGGAGGAGGAGCCGCGGGAGGAGGGGCCGCGAGAGGAGAGGCCGCGGGAGGTGGGGCCACGGGAGGCGGAGCACAGGAGGAGGGGCCACAGGAGGCGGGGTCGCAGGAGGGGCGGTTGCTGGTGGAGGGGCTGCGGGGGGAGGGATCTGTAGGAGGAGAAGTGCGGGGGGGCGGGGCGCTGGAGGAGGAGCCGCTGGAAGAGGGGTCGCTCGAGGAGGGGACGGAGGGGGCCGCGCGGGCCGCGGGAGCACGATTTCACGGGAGGATGGGCCGCGGGAGGAGTGATCTCAGGGAGGAGGGGCCGTAGGAGGATGGATCCGCGAGAGGAGGGATGCGCGAGAGGCAGGAACCGCGGGAGGTGGGGCCGCGGGAGGAGGAAACACGGGAGCAGTGAACACGAGGGGCGGGGCCGCGGGAGGAGGTGCCACGGG
>NC_060271.1:139105317-139106308 GCF_021613505.1 Equus quagga
GGGCGGAGTGACCGCGGGAGGCGGGGCCGCGGGAGGAGAGGCCACGGCCCCCAGGCCTGGACACCTGAGCAGCACCAGGGCGGGCGGATGCGCCGGGCCGCATCCGGAGAGACCGCAGGCGGCCCCGGGTCGGTCCTTCCTCCGCGCCCGGCCCGGCCCGCGGGGACAGGCGCTGTGTCCGAACGGCGCGGGCCCACCGGGACCGTGCTGCCGTCGGTCTGGCCCGGGGCCTGCAGGGTCCCCCGTCCCTGGGACCCCGAGGGGCGCCGCACGAGCCCCGCGGGCCGAGCGCGGAGCGGCCCCGCACAGCCGGCTCCCGGCCAGCACGCGGACGGCAGCCCGCCGGGACACGGCCCCCACCGAGGGCCCGGCCCTCTCCGCCCACGGTCCCCTCTGTCCCCCAGACCCCGGAAGTGGGGCGCTGTCACCCCAGGTGCGGGCGCCGGGCGCAGCCACTGTCCCCACGCCGGTCCCTTGCTGCCGCCGCAGGAGGACCGAAGATGCCCACCCCGCCCACGAGACAACGAGCCCGGCGCCCACTTCCAATTCACTTATATTTATTTCAACGCCGCGGATACCGCGAGACGTGGACGCGACACCAGGCACTGGAGGTATCGCGAGATGGCAGGGTACACCCATCCGACAGTGTAGATCTCGCGAAGAGTGGAGATCCCGCGAGAGGCGACGCGGGAGCGGTATCCAGGCGGGGCGGGGACGGCTTGGCTGCGGTGGTGAGGGAGGCCTTATCCGGGAACATGCCGTCCCCCTTCTCAGTCAGCTCTTTCCCCGTCAGCATTCCTGCCGTCATCGCGGTAACTCGCCAGTCCTTGTTTGCCTGCTCGGGCCCGAGCGGTTGGGGCCGCCCCGGGCTTCCCAGCGCCCACCATGGACGCCGACCGCAGCGGGTGGGACGTGGGGGCGGGGCTTAGGCCGCGGGGGCGGGTTTTGGCGGTGGGGCGTGGCCTGCGAGATGGGGCGGGGTTTGGCGGTG
>NC_060271.1:139106318-139107680 GCF_021613505.1 Equus quagga
CGGTGGGGCGTGGCCTGCGAGATGGGGCGGGGTTTGGCGGTGGGGCGGGGCCTTGCAGTGGGGCGGGGCCTGTGCAGTGGGGCGCTGTGCTGCTGTGGGGCTGGCTGGCTGTTCTGGGCTGAGTGTTCAGGGCGCAGGGGACCTGCTGTCCCTATCGCCCTCCGGTCCGCTCCGGGCATCTGGGGGAAATCTGAGCATGGAGGGGTCTCAGCGTCTGGGGGGTGATCAGAGCGTGGAGAGGTCTGAGCATGGTGGGGGGGAATCTGAGCACTGGGGGGACTGCACATAGCAGGGTCTGAGCCTGGGGGTGCAGACACGTGCCCCATAAAGTTGAGACCCAAGAGCCCAGCGCTGTTTGCAGGCTGGACGCAGGGCAGAAAGGTTGGAGAAGATCAGGTCTTGCTCAGGATGGCTCAGATTTCCAGGCCTTGAGTCCTGGGCTGAGAAGCTGGACGTGGGAGTCCTCATAACTCCTGGAGGGACCAAGTGCGTCCCTAACACGTCCCTCACCTTCCTTCTCACCTCGTGGGGCGGCGACCCTTAGGTTGCCCCAGAGGAAACACACCTTTCTGTCCAGCAGGCAGAGGGGTGCAGGCGGCTCCGTCCACCCTGTGGGTGTGAGCATTGAACTGGTTACTCCGCTGAAGGCCTGGTGTGGTTGCCAGCAGGGCTCCTGTTTGCCTCATCCCTGGGTACCGCTCTCCCTCCACCCCGCCCATATTTCTGCCAGGCCTGGGGGCTCTCTAGACACCTTGCTCAGCAGCCCCAGGAGCACCCAGTGGTGAGGGGCCCTGACCTCGCTGACTTGGGGGACATGAAGCCTGGCCCTGCGGGAGTTGATGATGCGTTTCTGTGTCCTGCAGCAGACGGACTGGACGGAGCCCTGGCTCCTGGGGCTGGGCGGCTTCCACCTGCTCTGCCTGCTGCTCACCTGGTTCTCCTCGAAGAGGTACAGGCTGCAGGTTGGCCATTTCCTGTGCCTGAGTGAGTAGAGGAGGCATTGTGGCTCAGCACTGTGTGATGAGTGCTGTGTGTGCTCCGTGCTCGGGGCTGTGTGATGGGCCCTGTGTGTGTCTGTGCCCAGAGCTGTGCGATGAGTGCTGTGTGTATGTGCGCGCAGGGCTGTGCGACAGGTGCTGTGTGATGGGTGCCGTGTGTGCTCCGTGCTTGGGACTGTGTGCAGTGGGCGCTGTGAGTGCTCTGTGCCTGGGGCTGTGTGATGGGCAGTGTGTATGTCTGTGCCTAGAGCTGTGCAATGGGCACTGTGTGTGCTCTCTGCCCAGGGCTGTGCAATGGGCGCTGTGTGTGTTCTCCATGCCCGGGGTTGTGTGATGGGCACTGTGTATGTCTGTGCCCAGGGCT
>NC_060271.1:139107690-139133044 GCF_021613505.1 Equus quagga
TGCCCGGGGTTGTGTGATGGGCACTGTGTATGTCTGTGCCCAGGGCTGTGCAATGGGCACTGTGTGTGCTCCGTGCCCGGGGTTGTGCGATGGGCACTGTGTGTGTCTGTGCCTGGGGCTGTGTGATGTGCCCTGTGTGTGTTCTCCGTGCCCGGGGCTGTGCGATGGGTGCTGTGTGATGGGTGCTGTGTGTGCTCCGTGCCTGGGGCTGTGTGATGGGCGCTGTGTGTGCTCTGTGATCCTCTCCAGATCCTCTAAACATTTCTGGAAGACGTCCCCATGTCTATCACGTCTCACCTTTGACTTTCAGAGCACTTGCAGTTTTCACTCTTGGCAGCTTAAAGATAAGTCTTGGACGCTGAATTTGAAAGGACTCTGCTGGTGTGCGAGGGAGGGTCTCAGTGCCACTTCCACTGAGAAGAGTGGGTTTAGCGCATGCTGACCCTCTTTATGCGGTGTTTCCCCCACGGGCGTGGCACTCGCTGCCCGCTCTGGGAGGCAGAGTGCAAACCAGGAGGAGGCGTACAGTGCCTTCATGCATTGCCCGGGCCAGTTTTAAAGATGAGGGCCAGGAGTTTAGAGAAAGTGCAGGGCTGCTGCGTGGAATGATTGAGAAGGTTATGCAGAAACAGTAAAGTTGTGACGCTGGGCGTAGAGTGAGTGGGATGTCTAAGATGAGATGAGGATGATGCCTGGCTGGCATGAGGCATGGGGCGAGGGCACCGAGGGGCAGGAGGCTGAAGTCTGGGCGGCTGCGGCCCCCATTCCTGCTGTGGGTGCCCGTTGTGCGACCCGCAAGGCGGGAGGTGGGCAGCTCTGAGACGGCCTCCTGCCCGCCTCCTGTTCGCGGGTGTCCGCAGTTTTAGCCTCGTGGCCTCGCCTCGCGTTCCGTCTGCTTCTCCTCGGCTCTCGCCTCCTGTGTGCTGTTTGCAGGGAACGTCCTGGTGCAGCCTGTGACTGCAGTGACCAGCGCCAGCGCCACGTTCTAATGCACTTCTTCTCTTGCAGTCACTCTCGTCTGCTGCGCCGAGTCCATCAATGAGGTGGCCGCCCTGAACTGGAGGTAAGCCAGCTCCCTGCTGTGTGGACCAGGGTCGGGACCCACCCCAGCAGTGGTCCGTCACCCCAACGTCCCGACAGACTCGGACCTGGAGAAGGAATGGGGACATCAGGCTGGGAGCCCAGGGGCAGGATGGGCTGAGGCCTGGAAGGCGGCCCCTCTTGCTGGGCGGCTGACCGAAGGTGGGTCCACTCGGCCTGAACGGCACGGCGCTCGGCCACTGGGGCCTGGCCTCCATTGCAGGGTGAGGAGAGCGTCACCAGAGGGACGTGGCCCACCAGCGGCCAGAGTGCAGGCAGTCACTGCGAGGCCCTGCCAGCTGGCCCCCAGGCCTGAGTGTCCCAGCGCCCCTCCCTGAGGCACCTGCTATTGCTCCTGGCGGCGCACCCCACACCCAGATCCTGGGGAGCTCCAGCCTATCCTGCCTCCTCCGTGGGGCTCAGCTGGGGCTCCTGTGGTGGCAGCTCTACCCTCCACCCTCCGTCCTGCCGCCTTGGCCCCAAGCTGCCTTTGTGCCCTTGGTCAGGACACCCTGAACCAGCGCTTCCTGGGTCCTTACTCCCTCTCCCCTGATGCTCCCGCTGGTGTCTCCCACCTCGGATCTGGATCCGGACCCACACCACCCTCGCCATCCCCGTGCTCTGTGTGCCTTGGTCCTCTCCTCCCCGCCTCTCCCTGCATCCTCTGCAGCATGTCAGACCCACCGGGGTCAACTGCCTGCACCGCGGTGTGAACGAGGCACAGCTGTGCTCAGCAAGGCCCCTCTGTGCCAGCCCTGTGCACAGCCAGGGAACCTGCAGACAGCGGCCCACAGGCTGCACCTCGCCCACTGACTGGGTTCTGTGGCCTGGGAGCTGAAAATGGTTTTCATATTCTTGAATGTAAAATTAAAAGCAAATTTAAAGTAGGAAGAGGATCTGCTGGGTTCTCGGGTGACAAGCTGAAGGTGTCACTTCCCGGCCATGGAGCCTGGTATGCTGGCCCTTCCAGAAGGTGGTGGCAGGCCCCCGCTTACAGTGGTGCAGCTGCTGTGCCCGCCCCCAGCTGAAGGAAGCCCTCCAGCCCCCTGAGACCTGGAGGAGGAGGGCAGGCGCACGTATCCCCTCTGCGGTCCTTGCCCTCTGCCCCACCTGCCCCGCTCTGCACTTGGAGATGTGGCTCCACACCCTGGCCCCTGCTGGCATCCTTGGTGTTTCCCTCTGAAGCCATCCCCATCAGCTGAAGAACATGCATCCTCCTCCCAGGAAGACCCCCAGCCCTGCCCCTGCCTCAGGCTCCTCCACACAGCTGGGGCCGTGGCAGCTGTCCCGGCTTCTGGCCCTGATGGGGCATCTGCTGTTCCTCCGCACACGGTGGACACCTCACTGCCCATGGGGGCTCCTCTTGCACCTGCTCATGGCTTCCTCTTTGTGTCCCTGGTCTCCAGGTGTCAGGGTGCCCCATTGTCCGCCTCACCACCTGCTTGCCCGTTGATGGTCGTGAAGTTTGCCATCCCTGCCGAAGTTTGCTGCCCTCTCTCCAGACCCATCCCCAGGGCCTTGCTCCCTCTGGGTTGGCAGCTTCTCCCCCAGCTTCTCCCTCCGGCTCTTAGGCCGGTGCCTCACCCGTCATGCAGATTCTTCAGCAGGTCCTTTGGCTGCTGCTTGGGCAGAAACTGGGCACAGCCTCCCGCCACCACTGCCTGTCCCCCAGGCCTCGCCCTCACCCTCCTGGCCTGGGCAGCGGCCCAGGGCAGAGTCTGACCGCAGCACGTGGCCCTGTGCCTGCTGGCCTCTCAGGTCCCTGCTGGAGACAAGCAGCCCTCCCCCGGCTGCATGCGTGTCATGGCCCTCCCCGCCTCGTCTCTCTAATGTTTGTCAATAGCACGCGTGTCTCACTGTTGCCTCGTCATCTGGGCCCACCTTCTGTGTGTCAGCTCTCGCAGAGCAGCGTTTTGACTTCTCGCTGCCCTGACCCTCTGCCCATGACAGTCCATGGGAGGGGCTCAGTGACTGTTTCTCAGTCAGAGGGTCGTGACACACCACTGACTTGCTCAGTGTGAGTCCGGTGCTGGCCCCTGAGGGTGGCCCAGCCCTGTGTGTGGGTGAGTTGAGTGCCTGCCCTTCCCAGATCCCAGCCACTCCTCCTGTGAAGAGAGACGAGGCCCCGCTTCAGTCAGGCGGCTGTGAGAACCCAGCAGGGCAGGTGCTCGTGCTGCCCCCACCGCCTGCCGCAGGCCCAATGGCTGTGTCCCGCTGCTGCTGCAAGTTCATCGTATGCGGAACAGTCACGCTGTTGCTGGGCAGCATTTAAGAGCTGCGGGTCGGTGCCTGTCACAGTTGGTGTCCAATTCACTGGGAGCAGAGAAGCGTCCTGCACAAGTGTCTGCCTCGCCTCAGAACCCTTCGACTGGTCACAGTTCCTTCCACTGGCATCTTTCCTGTGCTGGGGGCTCCTTCTCTGTTCCCTGTGGGATCGACTTTTCTTCATAGCAGGCGTCATGGTTTGGATGGAGAGTAGAGATGATAAAGGACCCGAGGTGGGCGAGTGGCTCTGCCTTGGTTGACGTGAGATCTCTCCGAACGCCGTGTCTTGAGTAGAGAATCACTGAAAACGTCGTCTTGTCACACCAAGTAATTGTAAGTTTTTTTATTACAACAGGCTGTTTTCAAAATATCAGTATTTCGACTCGAGGGGGATGTTCATCTCATTGGTGTTTTCGGCGCCGCTGCTGTTGAACGCCATGATCATCGTGGTACGTGTGTCACCGGTTTGCACACTTTACTTTTCTCCAATGTGTGTGTTTTCCAGTTCTAATGTATCCTAAACGTTGTTTTCAGATTCTGTGGGTGCGTAAGACTTTGAGTGTGATGACCGACCTAAAGAACTTACAGGAGAAGAGGAGAGAGAGGAAGAGGAGGAGGAAAGCAGAGTGAACGCGGCTGCTCCGTGCTGTTCCCAGTGCGCGTCGCAGGCGGCCCGTGGGCAGCCGAGCCCGTTGGTGGTGATGATTCTTTGCTGCGACGTCCTCGTACGGAACATGCCTAGGCTGCTTTCTCGGACAAGCACTGGCATCCCCCAGGCGTTCCTCAGCCTGCACCTGTCCCTGAGACGCTTGGTGCCTGTCCAGCTGAACTGTGTCAATAAAGAGTCTGTGCGGGGCCTTTCTTCATTTGCCGTGGGGCTCACATTGCTTCTGAAATTAGTGTTAATTACAAGCCCTTCAGTTACTCTGAGAACCTTAAAGCCAGTAGAGGAGCTCCTGCTCGCCCGTGGTTTCACTTTCTGTGGTTTCAGTTACCTGACATCAGCCGTGGTCCCCAAAGTTCAAATGGAAAACTCCAGAAATAAACAGTCTGTAGGTTTTAGGTCCACGCTGTTCTGAGTGGGGTGATGCACGTGCCGTCCTGCTCTGTGCTGCCTGGGCCGGGGTCCTCCTTTGTCCAGCGGCTCTACGCTGTGGAGGCCATCTGCTGGAGGGTCACTCGGTAGCTGTCTGGGTCATCAGGTCTCAGGTCGGCTGCCATGGTATTGCAGGGCTGTGTTCAAGGAACCCTTGTTTTACTCGATGACAGCCCCAAAGCGCCATCGCTACCGGTGCTTACTGTCATGTTACACTAACGTGTAAATTAAACCCTATCACAGGTCGTAGGCGAAGGAATGAACATGTATCTAGGATTTGGCGCCGTCCGCGGTTGCAGGCATCTACGGGCGTCCTGGGACGTGTCCCCGCGCGTGAGGGGGACGACCGTAATAAGCAGTGCTGTTTATGTGTAGGCACCATCTCCCCCGTCCCGTCCCACAGTGTTTTCTCCATCGAGGGTGGTGTTGCCCCGGGCCTGGGGTGGTTTGGTGATGCTGTGAGGTGTCGCTGGAGCGAGGATACTGCTGAGCTCCTGCAGTGCCCGGACTGAGAAACCCTGGACTGCAGGGACCTTCCACCAGGCCTCGGGAGCAAGCACTGCATCTCAGTGTAGTAGACTGACTGCCCTGAGGCCGGGTCTGGAACGTCACACAGGCTCTGCCCCGGGACACAGTCACAATGTCACAACAGGACAGAGCCAGGGTCCCGTGGAAGGAATGTGTTGAACGAGCCTCGGAGTTTGTTGTTGAGCATGTGCAGTTACAAGTAGAGCACTCAGTGGGTATTCAGCTGTTTGAGCTAATAGATTCTCTGACAAATGCAAAGGGTGACAATTCCTTCCCCAGTTTCACGTTTCTTTTTTCAGTCTGGTGCTCAGGAGCGTAAAGCTGTCAGTTTCATCAGAACAGGGGTCCTCTCGCTTTGTAGATGTCACCCTCCTCGCAAGCTGACGAGCCCGCCTGCCGCCGTCACGGGTGCCAGCAGGAGAGGGATGACCGAGTGAGGAAGTTACCGCAGCGCAGTTACCACAACAGACGAACTAGGTTGTCTGCGATTTTGCTTGTTTGTTTCACATGGATTTGGGCTGATGTCTCAGTGCTTTTGTGATTTGTTTCACTTACCAGCTTTCGTCTGATGCCCAGTCAAGGTGCCCTGGATCCCGCTCCAGCCTCCAAACCCAGATGCCTTTAGCTCAGGCTTTGGGGTGAAAAGCAGCAAACCAGGCTGCTCTCCTGACGGATTCACTTTCTGAGAAATGTGACTCAAGTCACAGAAAACAAGTTGTCATTTACCGTGGAGGTTACCAGGCAAGTTTCTGCTTTTCAGACCCCATTCTGTGAGCAGCGACTGATGTCTTAGCTACGAAATCAAACAGGAAATTCCATCTACCTGACGTTGGTTTTGAGTGTTGGAGTTACATGCATTTAGTTGTAGAAAGTCCCAATGTTAAAAAAAAAAAAAAAAAACAGTAAATTCATAGATTTTGACAATATAAAAGTTTATCCAAGAATTTCTTGAGACGTACTTGGTGTATGCGATTACAAAGACAAACTTGAAGTAATTTTAGTGGACGTTTGTGAGATTTTGTCTTCTTTTGCCACATAATGCTCAGCATCAGTCACGGCCTCCCTTCCTTTTGTGACGGGCGACCTGCTCTGGTGGGCTGGTGACAGGGCCTGTGTCTTCACAGCCAACAGGTGCACTTGACACTCGAGGTGTGTCAGGGTTCCGCCCTGGGAGCCCCTTGAGCAGAACAGAGAGAAACTGAAGACGGAGGGAAGCTGGCGGCACGGGTGAGGACTGGACGGCCGGACGCCCTCTGCCCCGACAGCGCCTCCCGCCCCGGCGTGCGACAGCCTTTCTGCACGAGGCAGCTGTGTGTTGACCGCAGATGTGAGTACCCGATTTCGAGAATAAGAGCTACCGTCTACTGTTGTGAGTTCTGCACGTTGTACGTGGTAATTCTGGAGACATGTTGGTGAGAAGCTGGTGCTTTGAGAACCATTTGTGTGTCCGACAGCGGATTCTGAGTGAAGACACTTCCTGAGCGAATCTTGCGAGGCCGAGGGTCACTGTTCAAGGTTCTGTCTGCTGAGCGAGGGAAAAGGTCTGAATTCCACGCCTGGTGCTCAGATGTTTGCTCAGAAGGTAACGGATGTAACTACCATCTGAGGGAATGGACGCGTTCGCTGGGAGCAGGTAGAGTCAGACTGGAGGAAGGGCCAAGTTGAATCGTCCCGGAGCTTGAGGTTTGGGGCCTGGAGAGACGGCCTGTGCGCCCTGGGGCAAACAGGAGTCAAGGGAAAGGGGCAACGGCGCAGCGTCCCCCTGGGACCTGGTTCACCTGCCCTCTCACCCCAGGGGAAACTGATGAAATAACGGAAACAGAGCATCTGAAAACAGGCTCAACTTCAGAAGAGGCCACATTTCGGCCTGTTAGATGGTGCTAAGAAAAAAGAGAAAGGAAAGAAAGTGAAGACTGTCCACATGGGCCGACCTGGCCCATCTGTCCCGAGTGCTGGCCCACGCTTTCTGCTGGACGTGTCCCACACGTGGGCGCATTTCCAAGGTCCTTGCGAAGTGCAGTGCCCGTCCCAGGGCTGTGGACACTGTTTCCAGCCACTCAACAGACGTTCTGATGTGGAGTTAAACGAGAGGGCCGGCTGGTGAGGAGAATTCCGTCCTCGTGGAGCTGACAGAGCAGCAAGCGCAGTGCCTGGGAGCCAGCCGCAGAGAGCGCCACCTGTAATCGTCCACCAGGAGCAGGAGCATCTTGACCTAAACCATGATTTAGCGGAGACCAGCAGGAATTAGGGGAAAAGCTCCCAGAACACAAAGGCTGTGTCTCTGCTCCAGCAAACGAGGGAAACAGGGTGAATCATGCTCTCGGGGCAGCAGACCCACAAATCCTGGCGTCATCCCACATGCCGGGAGATTCGGGTTTTCACGACAGTGAGGGGGAGCTGACGAATGACCAAAGCAGGGGGAGAAAAGTGTCATTTGGAATTTCACCAAGATTCAGCTTCAAAGAAAATAAAGTTTGGTTTGGTTGCTTATGTCACAACAGCAACACTAAAAAGTAACAGTGGCTGGAAATTCGGGGCTCACACAGAGGCTGATGTGTAGGTGACAACCCAGGCAGCAATTTCAGAAGAAAACAGCCGTTTCCATCACAGCACACGAAAGTCCAGCTAGTTTTTGCTTTTTTTCACTTGTTGGTTTACTGGTTCAGACTCTTTGTTGAAACCATCACGTCTGTAAGAAGACTTCTCTGGTCTTTATTTATTGTTAGGAGGCTAGCACGTCCCCAGTCCTTGGAAGATGGTCTGTCATTTCTGGAAGCTCCTCCTGCTGGCAGTCGGGCTCAGCAAGCGCACGGTCACCCTCCAGCCACCTCTCCTTTGGGACCCTCAGGGGTCCAACACCAGGAGCAGAAACTAAATACACGCTGATGGAAGCCAGAGGAAACACTGTTAGGAACACGTGTCCACTAAGCATTAGGGTGCATTCCAGCACAGTGTTCAACCAGGTAGATGGAACAGACCCTGGATCTGGGCGCTGGCCAGTGTGTCCCCAGCGCTCGTCTCGGGGGGCTTACGGAAGACCCACAGAGCTCAGAGTAGGGGCCACTCTGCGACTTAATGCTGACCCCACACTGTGCTAGCCTGTCCTGCCCTCCGCCTGTTTGCCTCAGTCCCCAGGGATGCTGGAGGCTCTGGGGTGTCACCTGCCATGACATTCTGTGCCTCCACAACTAGACCCCACCCCCACACGCACACAGAGGCTCACGCATGCACACAAAAGCACACACGTGCACACACACACACACATGCCTGGTCCTCAGCACCCTGCCTCCAGGGACTCAGGCACGGCATCAGCGTCCCGTGCGGCTTTGTCTGAGGAAGGCGCTCTCCCATAAGGCTCCTCCACCAACATGGCCGCATCGCCCCATCTCAGGCACACCTGCCGGCAGGCGGTAAGTTCCATCCTGGACGGCTGGGTGGTGGGGCTGCTGCAAGGCTGCTGCTCTTTCCTCCTCCCTCAGACCCGCAGCCTGCTAACAAGCATGCCGCCGAGTCACACCAGCCCCCGCCGTCCTTGTGGAAGCCACTTCATAGCGTCCTTTCTGAAGAGCCAAAGCCTCGCTGTCCTCGTTCCTTCCTTGGGAAATTCCTCGAGGATTCTGCATTTGTATCCTTGTTCTCTCCGACCTCAGTATTTCCTCCTTCCGCCTCCACCCTGTGGTTGTTCTCGACCTGCCACCATGTCACTCCCACCTGCAAAGTCTCAGCTTCCAGCATCCTCCTTGGATGAGCACGCCGTGTCTTCTTGACTCGAAGCTGGCTCCGAGGATCTCAGCCCTGCTGACGCTGGACTTCAGTGCCTGCACATCCCACCCGCTCCCCTCCATCCTCCACCGTCCAGTGTGGACGCCGTGGCTCATCTCTGCTCGTGCTCCTGCCCAGTCCTTTGAGGTCCTTGCCACCTTCCTGTCTGACACTCGGCAAAATCCACAGGCAGCAGATTTAATTTCCAGGAATGTCAGGGACAATGTCTCCTAACCCACATTCTCTTCTAGTGCCTGTGCCCCCCCCCCAATAGGTGCAGGGCTGTCCCCTCCCCTCCAAGCTGCAGGCTTCAGACCAGTGAAGTGGGGCGACGCCACATGCCTTCTGAGGCTGGGCCATGAACGGCACCACATTCCATCCTCGTTAGCTGGAGAAAACAACTGTGGGGCCTGAGCCTCAACCAAGACCTTGACTGCCCAGGGTCACCAGGCTGCACAAAGTCTGGGTGTGTCTCTGTCCACAGCCTCTGCTGAGGCCCAGCCATCTGCCAGACGAACCCCAGCCATGGCCCCACTGACCACTGAGTGCCCTAGAAGCCACCCATGCTGTGCTGCATCCTCCACGAGTCCTGATCCACAGGATCTCTGAGCACAAGGCAGTCATCGTCCTACACTGTGAAGTTCTGGGGTGGGTGACAAGACCGCAGGACCCCACCATGCCATTGCAGACACCATCTTCCCAACACAGCTGGATCAGAGCCCACCATGGTGCTCACTGCTCTCACGTTAGGTGAATAGCCGCAGGGCCCACATACACACAGACTGGCCCGCGCCTCTCAGGACAGGCCCCTCGATGCTTCCCCAGGCAACTCTTCCGGGTGTTGGTGGCTGGAATGGCTGCAGCTCCATCTCCTCATTCTAGATGGTCGGCAGCATCTCAGCCTGGAGCAGACTTGCTCATTGGTCCATCCCAGACCCACTGCCCCCACTTCTTGGTGTGCAGGTCCGCTGCTGCTCTTGCAGGGCGAGGACTCAGCAGGCCCATGTGTAAGGCCCAGATGGCCTCCTGTGCAGTGGTGTCTGCGTCCCCTGCATAGTGAAGAACTTTTCTCCTGCAGTTTTTTCCTCCTTAATTATTATTGTTTTTAAATTTACGTTGCACTCTTCTCCTCAGCATGTGCATGTGCTGCAATACTTGTGAGCCTTTAAAAGGTCATTGCTTCCTACCTTCGAGTTTTCCTACTTCTCTGCTTCTCCAGTTATGAAACTCTCGTAGGGGATTTTATGTTTTTCTACATATGCCCTCCCCTCCCCTTGCCCTCACCCCACCACATGTGGGTCTTCACTCCTGTGCCTCCTCTGAGACAGTCCATGTCGGCTGCCCCCAGACCTCGTCCCGAGGCAGGGCCAGAGCCAGTGTCCTGCTCACTCTGGTCCCAGGAAGTCCAGTCCCGTCCAGAGAGCTTCTGCCGATGCCCACGCTCTTCCTTCACTGGTCTGTTTCCCATTCGAAAGTCGTTTGGGTTCTTCTTCTTCAGAAGATATCTAACTCTGACCAGTTCTCCCCAAGTCTGCTCTCCCCAAGTCTCCTCCTACGACCCAGTAAGCCCCGATGTCTCCTCCCTCGGGCGCTGAACTCGCCTCCCACCTGGCACCCCACAGTCACTCTCCACGAAGGAAGTCAGGCTTCTGCTCCGACCTGGCCGTGTCAGACTCATCAGTCTGGAAATCTCTTCTGCTCAGACAGAAGGAGATCCTGCTTTCGTTGGGCTCAGGAGTGAACGAAGGAAAGCCCCACAAGCAACACTCCACAT
This sequence comes from Equus quagga, assembly GCF_021613505.1. Lineage (NCBI taxonomy): Eukaryota > Metazoa > Chordata > Mammalia > Perissodactyla > Equidae > Equus > Equus quagga. The sequence goes on from NC_060271.1 coordinate 139,118,196, forward strand.
CTGAGCCCCAAGGAAGGAGCTGCGAGCAGGAGTCACACCGGATGCCCAGGGCAGGCTGTAGGGGGTGGGGTCCGTGCCCCGAGGGGCACAGCCCAGGGGGAGGCAGCCTCTGGGTCTGACACCCACAGGAGGCTGAGGCCGACCAAGGGCCAGAGAAAAACAGGTCTCCCCACTGCAGCCCTGCCTGACTTAGGTCCTTGGGCCCCCACAGATTTTACCTCAACAACATGTGACTTAATGGTGAAAAATGACCAGATTCACAAGGGAGGGAACCACTCCAAGTGCCGGTCGGCAGAAACAGCCAGAAACACAGACGCTAATGATGTCTGATGATGAAATTATCGTGTGCACCACAGGAAATACTAAGAAGAGGTGTTTAACACTGTTAAATTCTGAAAAGAAACTCTACATTCTGAAAGCTGAAATTCTAAAAAAAACCCGCAAAACAACAATGAATAAGAACAGAGTGACATAAAAAACATCCAGGCAGATTTGAAATGGAACCAAACTGGAGAAACTAAAAGTGTAAGACACACGGATAATTCATGCAAGAGATCGCATGCAGTGAAAGGAGAATTAGTGAAGCGAGAAAGACAGAGAAAGACAGACACAGAGACGTGAGTTTAGGAAGCTTGTTTTGGTAAACAGAGAGGACCCGACATCAGCTAATGTGGCTCCGGTAAGATAGAAGAGAGAGAGAGTGCAATATTTGAAAATAAAAGAGTGAAAAAACATCCCAGAGCTGTTATTTTTCTATTACTACACTAGAAAACAACTATTTTGAACTCTCAGCAACAATGACATCAGATGCCCTCCAGCTCCTGCCCTGAGTTAGTTAGGACCAGTCATGATGTTGGATCAATCACGTAAAGAAAGAGAAAATAAACTCACCAGCTAGCTTTGAAAAATAATATTCCAAAGAAATAGTGATGTTACCGTAAACGCATTGCCTTGCAATTATGTAGTGCCTTTGTAATTTGAGACATAACTTGGGACGCACGACTCATTCTTTGAGCAAACACACATCGTGTATTTCTCTGTACAAAGTGCCACCCCCTCCTTAACTATCCTTACCATTGTCCTGTCGAGTGGACAACATCTTCCCAAATTCCTGATGGGGAAACAGTCTAGAGAGGCTGGATTGTTTTCTCCAGATCACACGGCTTTATGTAGAAATGCTGGAAGTAGCATCTGGTTTAGGGAATAAAGTTTGTCGTGACTTCCATAGCTCCCCTCCCTGGCGACAGTGCAGTCTCTGTGAGCAGACAGACAGTAATAGACAACATTGGACAGGCCTGTGGAGGAGGTGATGCAATGCATGGAGGTTTTTAATCTCAGCCACACGGGAGACCTGGCCGCACCACTCCTCTTCAGCAGTTACAATTGTGTGCATTGCTGGGGAGAAGCAGAAGGGCCCTTGTGGACGCCCAGGAATGGACCCAGGCCTCACGGGAGCCACTGGGCGAGCAGACTGGCCTTGCAGTGTGGAGAGTGGCTCCAGCAAATGGCGCTCCCGGACAGCCGATTATTCACACCGGGACGTGAGCCTGGATCGTGGATTGGTCAGCATTCTCCAGAAAAACAGAACCAAGAGGATGTGTGTATTATATATATACAGAGAGAAAGAGAGAAAGAGGATGTGTGTATTATATATATACAGAGAGAGAGAGAAAGAAAGAGAGAGCTGTTTTAAGGAGCTGGCTCACGCGACTCGGGGGCTGCAAGTCCAGAATCTGGAGGGTGGGCTGGAGACCCAGGGAAGCTTTGAGGCTGCAGCTGGAGTCCAAAAGCAGCACCCGCTGTGTGCGTCCCTCCAACGTCCTCCTCTTAGGAGGCCCCAGTCCTCTTGGATAGGGCCCATGTGCATGGCCTTATCTTCGCTGATCAGTTCCTCAAAGGCCCCAAATCCAAATGTGGTCCCATTTGGAGCTCCTCGGGACTAAGACTTCAGTGTAGGAATTTGGGGACACAATTCAGCCGTAGCAGATCTTTGCCTCATGTCGCACCGAGAAGCTGACTCCACTGGGTCGAGGACCCAGAGTGAAAGTGGAAACACTACCCTTTTAGAGGGAACTCTTGGGAACAGCTTTCTGACCTTAGGGGAAAAGACATTTTCTAAACAAGATAAAAAATCCATTAACAGTAGAGGGAGAATTGATAAAGTTGAGCACATTAGTATTATGAATTTTTCTCTTCAAAAGACTCCTCCAAGAGTTTGAAAAGGCAAATGCTGGGAGAGGACAGGCCACACATACAATTAGCAAAAGGATTCCTGGCCAGAGAACATAAAGAGTTTCCACGAATTCACGGGCAGATGACAAGCAACCCGGGTGGACGTGGGCTGACCTCTTGAAGGGTTTTCCTGGGGTGACCGCATGGACAGTGAGCAGAAGGAAGGTCCCTGGCCCAATTAGTGATCAGAGAAACGCACATGAACAAAATTGGGCACATCCCGCACCCTCCAGCCTGGCAGCGAGTCTGATAACACGAAGGACCGGCACAGATGTGGAGCGAGGGGAACTTGCTTCCACGGCGGTTGTGCGTGTCCATCTGTGGACCTTGGGAACAGCTGGACAGAGCCCAGTGCGTGGGGCACCCACACCCCGTCGTGGAGGGGGACCCGCCTTCCCTCTGGGCGGGCGCCATGGAGAATCTCCGCAGAAATGCCCACCTGGAAATAAACCAGACGCCCGTCAGCGGAAACGGACGGCTCTGCTCCGCAGACCACGAACGACTCAGCTACAGGCTCCAACATGGTTGAATCTCAAAAACAAAACGAGAGTGGAAAAGGTCACCAAGGAACCCACACACACGCCTCCATTCACAGAGTCAAAGTCAGACACTGAGTTCTAGGGGCACACGCGTGCGGTGGGTTGTAAAGAAGAGCAGGTGAAAGCAAACAAGGGCCAGGACATCCCTCGTTTTCGGAGCCAGGCGGGCAGTGCGTGCCCAGGGCTGGGTCGGTGTGCTGGCCGCGTCTTCTTTTAAGCTGGTGGTAAGGACGTGGGCACATTTATTATTACCATTTAAAGTGTGCAGGCTCCTTTTGTTCATTCTTTTTATAAGATATACTTTAATAAAACTTAAAATGGAAATCATAAAATAACTTTCAGAAATTACGAAGTTTAATGCATCTAATGCTTATAATGTTTATATTTACTGATGAACATTTTCTGCTATAGCCAATAAAGTATCTACTAGATTTAAAAAAAGAAGAATAGAAAGCTGGCAAGCCGGCCGTTCAGCTTGCTAAGCGGCTCTCTCCACAGCCGAGCAGCAAACTTGAGGATTAACATCTACCAGACTTTAGGCCGAGGCCCGGAGTGCTCCACGCCAGGTCCTCTGGCCAGGACGGAAGGGGGCGCCCAGGCTCCATCCTCCACCGGACCCGGGGCAGGAGCACACGCACACGGGTCAGGGTGCACCCCGACCTGCTCTTCATGTTAGCCCATTCACTTCCAAGGACAGCTGAACTCCCGTGTCTTCAGTGCGCAGCTTCCTCTTCTCCAGAGACCAGGCTCTTCTCTAAACAGGCACATCTCCCAGCACCTCCCCACCTCGGGATCCCCCAGGCCCCTCCGTCACCATCCCCTGGCCAGCCGCCTCCTGATGTCTCCGCCATCTGCTCGCCCTCTAGCCCCTGCACCCGACTGCCCTGTGCTCTGACTCCCGCCCCTTCCCACCTGCACATCCGTCTTCTTAGACACGCTTCACACCGTCCTGCTTTCCCACATCCTCGCCTCCCCACCTGCAGGGACCGCTGGTACCCCAGCGTCTTCCTCGGCCCTGTCCTCTCCTTCCAGCTCCCCCTGCAGTTGCCCTCATGAGCCACCTGATGACCCTGGCCTCCTGCAGGCCCGCAGGTCCGGGTTCTCTTCAGCTCCACTCTCCTGGACGGCACTGACACCTTCCCTGGGTCCTTGTGTCCCCCGGGGCTGAGCACAGTCTCATCCCACCTCAGGCACTCGGGGTGTGACCACTTTCTGCGTGTGACCCCTCTGCCCCCTTCTGCTTCCTAGGCAGCTCCAGTTCTTATTTCTTCCCTCCCTCGACTGGCTGCCCACCCGTCATTTCACGTAATAAAACTAGCTCCTCAACTAAAATTATTGTGTTCTCTGTTTTATTTTATTCAAATCCAGTTTCCTTTAGTAAATTGCAAAACACAAAATTAAAACCAAAAAGACCCTAGTGTGACTATACCGGTGGTGGAATTTGACTCTCATTGTGTGGGAACCTTCACCCACATGCAAGGAGAGCACGCAGAGCTGGGAGCTGGCTCATATACATTCGTCCTTGTGCAGCACAGACCCCAATCAGGAGCTGGCCTTACGGGATAGCACCCTTTCTCAGGCCTCGGGGGATGCTGCCACAACCTCACTGCCTGGCACCCGCTCACAGCTGCAACGGGACCTGCCCTGCGAGCGGGGAGGGACTCTGCACGTCTCTGTCACCCAGCAGCTATGATCCAGCCAAGGACAGGCCGCCTTTCTGCATCTTCCCATATTCTGTTGCTCTCTGCTCAGTGAACACGAGGTGCTGCGTCGATGTTTGCGGAGTGAACACATATGCCAGCTGTTCCTGGCTGCTCGTTGCCCCTGGTGAAGGTGGGCCCTCCGTCCTTCCAGGCTGGCCGTTAGTTGAAGTGTGATTGCTGGGCTGTGTCGCTGTGCTTGATTTTCTGATAACCCTTAGTCTAACCAAGCCCGTTCACTACTTAAAAGTGGTTACAGAAATTCAGAGAAGAAAGCAGATATTTTCTTGATACACTAGGTAGAGCTAGAATTTAAGGGCACACCAGTCACAACACTAATTTCATTATGAAAACCCTCCTTTCTATCACATACAAAAAACCCATGAGGCAGGTATTACTACCGAAGGGAGAAGTCTTCCCCTCTTCCCTTCTAGGTTCTTTGGTCGGCCTAATAGTTAAATTAACATAAAACAGATTAACGGGAAAAAAACATTTAATTTCAAAACTATGGGTGCTGATAGAAATATGAAACTCAAAGAAATAACCAAAGCAGGTAACTTTTGTACCTTTTAGATAAAGAAACAATAAATGTATGAAGGACTGACGAGACAGAGGGTCTGGGCTTGGGGTGGCTAATTAGTGGAGAAGCGACTAGGCTTGTTTTCACAGCCTCCTCGGCCCTGAATTCCTCGTCCCTGGCGATGAGCAGTCGCTCTTCCTCCTGGTACAGGGAGCGCATGTTCACACGGGAGATTGATCTCCTGCTTTCTGGGGACAGAGGGTCACAGTGTCCTGGCACTGGCTGTTTCATAAGTAACTTTAATTCAGAGTAATCAATATGCTAGGGTGGCGAGTTTGGGGCGGCCTGTCCTGCTCCCTGTCACTATCATCCTCTGATTACCTCGTTTATGTGTCTTTCCCATTGAGAGACTGATGGATAGAGAAACTCAGCAGCTGGTCAGCGGAAAGCAGCATTTGAAAGCTGGCTTCCTGCTTTTCAGTTACTTTCCTTCTTTCCGATGACTCACAATCCAGAGCAGGAAATGTGATTCGACTGAAGCATCATACACGTTGGATAGAGACACCAGAGACCACCCTGAGGTGACCTGTCCGCACGCATCCCACCCACCCGAGCCGGACCTCCATCCACCAGGTCTTATCTCGTCCTCCCCAGGACTCGCGTGGGCATCCCCATCCCCGGGACATGGCGGTGACGCACTGCACCCCGCAACCCGGGCTGGTTTGAAGCTGCTTCAGCTGAACTGCGAACATGTTTACAAGTTTTCAATTTACTTTATCTCAGAATCTTAGGGAGAAAATTCACGTATCCAAAAATCCAACAAGAAGTATCAGGAGAAATGGGAACAGGGATGTTGAAGGGGTTCCAGCCTTGGGCCTCCCCAGAGGATGACAGCGCCCGGGCATGTAGTTACCTGTGGGGCCACTGAGCAGCAGAAGCAATCGCAGGCTGACAAAGCCCAGTTAACATGTAACTCCCATTTTTATTGCAACAATTGTCTAGAATTCTGCTGGGAATTACCGGGGATAGTTTGGTTTGGCACTTACATTAGTTTTCTGTTGCTGCAAAACAAACCCCCTGTAGCTGCTGAAAACACCACCACTGTCCTCTCGGGGTTTCTGCAGGTCCCAGGGGGTCGGGGCGCAGCAGGGGCTGGGGCCCCGACATCGCAGGGCCGCTGTGTTCCCCCTGGGGCTGGAGGCCTCTCCCAAGTGCACTGGGGCTATTGGCGCATTCGGGGTCTTCTGGGTGTGGGACGAGCCCGTGGCTCCGAGGGGCTGGCCTCCGTCCACTCCCTGCTGTGGGCATCCCCTCACACTAGGTTTGCTTCTCAGGCCAGCAAGGCTGCACCTGCCCCTCCCATCTCCCCAAGGCTCCCAGGGAGGTCAGGCTGCAGGGAAATGCCCCCTGTGGACCAACTCACAGCTCCTGATCAGGGGCCTTCCTCAAATCTGCAAACCCCTTTGTGCCTCACGTAACCCACTCCTGAGAGACGCCCTCACCCGGATGGGGCCATGTGGGGAGTGGACGCTGGGTGGGGCCCTGGGGCCAGGTCAGAATCCTGCCCACCCCTGAACCCTCTTTGATTGAAGTGGAGATCATAAATATCATTGTATTTGGTTTGCTTTTTGGAAAATTAATGGCAATTTCCTTGAAAATGTTTCTGATTTCAGGGGTTTTTTGCATACTGCAGTCAAGCATTTTTAGTGTATTTCTGCCAAAGTCAACTCTGAAAAAAGCCACTGAAAGGCAAGTAAACCGTGGTTTGCAGAAGAACAGTTGTTAGCCAACCTGTCGCCCCTTAGACATTATAACCACATCCAGCTCTGTTTCTTCCCTGTGATTCCTGAACAAGCAGTAACAGACTGCAGAGCCTGCCTTCCACACGCAGAGAAAACCTCCCCGTCCCGGCCCCCACACGGAGAACTCGGGGTCTCAACCCTGAGATCTTGGCCCCTCCTGTGGCATCATGTCTTGCTGTTCCCACCCTGGAGTGTGAGTCCATGTCGGGAAGGCCTGCGGAGTCCTATGGGCCCAGCGTCTGCTGGACGTCCGAAGTGACTGCTCTGAAGTGAGAGAACGGCTCATTATTTATTTCGACCCAGTAGATTTCTGTACATGCTAAAGGCAGGTGCTCTCAGGCAGGGGGGTGAGGCCAGCAGGGTGGGGAAGCAGCGGCTTTCAAGGGGAGAGCAGCTCATGTCCAGAGACAGCGAGCTTCTTCGGCACCGAGGGGCTCGCACTGTCCCTTTGGAACCAGAGGGAGGGGATGATGGAGCCGCTGAGGGGCCACACCCACCAGGGTCCTAGGTGATGGCGCTAACTGGGAGTTTGCCCCGGAGCAGCCTGCACGAGCTGTCACACGGCGTCGATTTAGGTCATCACGGCTGATAATTGACTCACTCAATGGGCCATGTCTGGCAACACCCACTCCCCAGTTGCAAATATTTCGGAATACCAGTCCAGAAAATCAGTCCCCAGATTTCTGGTACAGCTGCTGTTGGTTTTGTTGCATCTGCTGCGTAGACAGAAAACTGAATACTTACTCGGTTTCCTGAGATTTGGTATCAAGAAACGGACGATGGAAACTTGCTGCAAACGGGATTCGGCGATAAGCAGAGCCGGGAAATGGTTTCCCGCCGTCTCAGCAGACACCTCCCCAGAAGACACGCTTCCTCGGCGCCAGCCTGGGACGGCCGTGGGTCACAAGCACAGACTCGTTCATGCTGCTGTCCGGCCATCAGAGCCGGAGGCGGACTGTGCAGGGGGTACACCCGTGCCGAGGTCAGGGTCTGGGCAGGAGGCCTGGCTTCACCCTGCCAGTGGGCAGCTGGGGAACGCCACAGAGGAGGAAAGCGCTCCATCCCTCCTGGCATGCGCCTGGGGGCTGGGACATGGCCCCCCGCCTGGCTGCTCCAGGATTGACGAGGCGATGCCGTCCACCCTCAGCACGGGCTCGGCCCACTGCCGACCTTCAGGGCCAGAGGTGTCACCTGCTGTCGCGGCAAGTCGACACTCTGTCTTCGTGAGGGGCTCTGGCTGCAGGGCTGCAGAGCCTCTCCAGGGGGCCAGCTCTGCTGTCCTCTAGGGCCCTCGTCTCAGGGTCTGGCACACTGGCTGGTCACTGTCAGGTCGTCTGCAGTAGGGGCACTGCCGGGCACCTGTGGCCTCGATGCCCAGCGTGTGACAGGCGCTCGACACTGGAGCAGCTGGCCGCTGCTGTGAGGGGCGCCGACATTCTCTGGTCTTCCATGCTTTTGCTGTACAGACTCTTCTTTCTAGAAATGGCCAAAAGTCTACCGACTATGAGTGATCTGCATGTTCCGTTTTTACTTTAAAGTTTTTGAAAGAATCCAATTTATTGAGACGTATGTATCCAGCTTGCTGCAATCTAGCTTCTGACCCCGACTTTATGGGGGTCAACAGCTCAGCTGACTGTCCTCATATGGTGCCCACCTCCTGACCCCCTGCTCTGGCCCGAGCTTTCTCATCCAGCCGGAACTTATGCGCCCTCCTCGGCGACGGTCCAGAGCGAGCTGCTGCTGCTCAGCGGGCTGCACGCTTGGTGGCTCTGTGACAGCGAACGGCCCAGCTCTCGGTGCCTGAAAATGGCAAAGGGCGATTTCGCTCTGGCTGCGTGTGCATTGCCGATTGTGACATCGTCACCGTCCCCACCCTGGGTCCCAGCCTTTCTGCCCGTAGTGAACAGAGGTAAATCCTTCAGCCCTGTCTTTCAGGATTTCATCCATGGCCGTGTGGTAGAAAGAGAATGTGTGACACCTAGTTCTGTATCTTGGCTCTGTTTGCTTTTTTGAAATTTGGTAAAATGCTCAACCTCTGAGTCTCAGTTTCAGTTGGAAAAAGGAAGGGCTAATGCCACCCACAGTGTGGGTAAAAATCATCGAAAGTCATGGAAAACGTACGTCTTGTTTGGGGTCTGGCATACTGGCATTACTTAACAAACGGTAGCACACGTTATTCTGGTTTTAACCATCTCTTTAAATGATGATAAATTGTCTTTCTAACCAGATAATGATTTCTGTAATGGTGGAAATCAGGTCATACCAAAAAGTCAAGTAATAAAAAAGTACTGTTGATTACTTTGAGATCCATGGCTTGTGCACTTATTTCTGTCCTCGCTTGGCACCTGGAATACTGTCCAGTAAATATTTACTAGAGAATTAAAGCAACTCTTCCAGTTTGTTCTTTGGATAGTTCCATAGAAGCACAAAGTCTACGGCAAAAACATAAAAAATAACTCACGGTTGCACTGAAGTATAAATTCAAAAGGCTATCCGGCAGACACAGTGGCATGAAAGTTGGAAAAAAATGATTTTCTTTCTACAAAGACAGATGTGCTTGGCACACAGCCCGTATTTCGGGAATGCAAAATGACGGCGGTATTGATCGCCTAACAGCCGCGTGGTTTTTGAGAGCTCACGATTGCGCCTAAAGCTACGAGTTACTCCAATCGTCTGCAGGTGTGTTGCACTTAGTTCATTAAAGGTGCATTTCGGAGTCACGTTGAAAATATTACCTCATTGATGTGGGCGAAAGGTTGCCAGGAAGCGAGAACCGCGCAGACCGAGACCCACCTGGGGGAAACTCGGGCCCCCCGTGGTGTCGGCAGGTCCCCAGACGCGGGCGGGCCGGAATCTGAGCTCATCTGTGGCTGCCTGTTTGCTGAAGTGCCTGGGCCCCAGGTGAGCTCGGATCCCCTCTTTCTTAAGTTCTTTTTGCCCAATCTGTATTAGGAAAGAATACCCCAGTTACAGTTAGTAAATCTGTGTGAAAAGCAGGGGTATTTTATTCTATTTGCTAAATTTTCCATAAAGAGAAAAATATTCTAGTCGCTTAAATGTGAATTGTGTTTTGGTATATTTAAGGGGTGTGCTGGTGGGGAACCTGGAGAATTTCACTTTTTCAGACCCTTTTTATGAGACTAATGTGAGCCTGGAGGGATTGCTCAGGGTGCAGCGGCTTCTTTGTAGAAAGGAGGAGCCGTTATTCTAAGAAATCAGAGTCCATCTGTGAAAAATTTGGGACGAGATTATTTCCCACACTTACAGGCTGTAGCTCACATCTGTTCTATGAAGAGAACTGTCTTAATATCCTTACAAATTCTGAATAAAATGCAAATGCTGCTGGGCTCGGGGCACTTCAGTTGTTAGTGGTGATTCACGTTCAGTGTGGAGGTCTCCGCATCAATGCCTACAAGCGTCACGGCCAAAGTTCCCTTAACTTCCTGAGCAGTGTTTTCCTTCTTTGTGGAGTTAATTGCAAAGTGAAGCCACTCAGTCCACCTCCCTCCATTGTGATGAGTGTTGGTGGGACAGCTCACGCTGCCGTGAGCCCAGCGGGTGGACCTGGCCACTCCGACAGACCGACAGCGTGGTGCTGCTGTCACAGCCCTGCCGGCTCACGGGAGGCTGTCGCAGGCTCCTTGCATCCAGCGTCTACCATCATCTGCCTCCAGACAGTGGGGTGAGCAGAGAGCGAGAACAGTGGCGTCTGTGGGAAGTCTTAGGGACGGGCCTGGTGGTACTGTTGTTTCTGACTGGGTTTCATATGGCAGAACTAGCGTGGGAGCCCCTGGATGTGAGGGGCGTGCACCCTCAGCAAGAAGAGGCTGAGCATGAGGCCTGGGGTCCCGCCCCCGCGGCTCTGCAGCGCCCTCTGCAAAGGTGCCCCTGTCGCTGTCGTGGAGAAGATGCACATGCACAGACAATTGTGAGCTGAGCAGGTTGTTTCTTCTCTTGGTAAAATCACGTTTGTGAACTATATATAAATATATAATACATAAAAATGTATGTATAACGGTAAAACATTTCCAGTTGTAATTATCTTTAAAACTGCAAGGAGCCTAGTGTAATATTGTGATATCGTGATTTATAATAAGGAACATATATTTGGTCTTTGCCGCCTCTCCTGGCACAGAGCTTGGAAAACCCTGGGCATTGGCTAAGGCTGAGGGCTCAGAGCGCCTTGTTATGCTGATGAGGTGAGCTGACCCCACCCAAGGAGGCGGCTGGTCCTGGGGAAGGGGAACAAGCCCAGAGACCGGAGGGTTGGAGATTTGAGTCCCTGACCTCTGGGGTGAGAGGGAGCTGGGCACTGAGTTAATCACCAGTGGGCAAGGGTCCTGAGTTATGTCCTTGTATGATACGTCCGTGATCGAGGGAGTGAAATGATTCTCTGAGTTCTGTGAGCTGCCCCAGTGCACGGACTGACCCCAAGGAGGGGTCATGGAACCTCCAGTAAGCAGGGGTCGATCGGAAGCACTGGTGACCACCTGGACTTGCGGCCGGCGCCTGAAGTGGGGGCAGCGTCTGGGCTGGGCCGTGCTGACGCTGTCTCTGGGCAGACGGTGCCAGCATGCAGTTGAACCAAAGGACACTCAGCTGGTGCTGGCAACTGCTTGGTGGTGGGAAAGCTCCACCCAGTGCAATCTGGTGTCAGAATCGGAGATATAAATTAAATTTGTTTTATTTCATTTATCAGTTCATACATTTAATTTATCTACTCGTTCTCTCTACAATTACATGTTTCCTGATTACAAAGTGCAGTACCAAACCAAGACACTCCCCAGACAGAGGAAACCGAGGCTGCACAAGGCCACCAGAGGCTGCAGGCTAGTGGAGACAGAGGAACAAGACAACCAGAACTGTATTTGCTAGGGGAAAAAGAGAGCCAGTGTGTGAGAAATTTAAAGAAAACATGTTTAGTGGGGTAAAAAAAGCACATTGAGCCGTTTTCCTAATTTCATCATTGAAACTGCAGAGATTCCTATCAGCACATTTTTGGTGCCTTGCCTCAAATAGCATGAATATCGGTCACTCATTGTTGACACGGGGACCCAAGAACTCCCCAGCTAGACCCGATCAGCCCGTGAGCCCAGGCGCAGCGTTCGCCGCCAGGACTGGCAGACGTTCACTCCTATTCCTGTAAAATCAGGCTTGAAAACGACATATTTAAATGCACTTTTATACAAACCACACACAAAAATAAACGCTGGTCTAACCCTATAATGGAAGACGACAGGCAAAGCCATAGTTTATCCCTAATTGTGTGAAATAAAATTGAAGTTGCTCCACACCCTTCCAGCCCTGGTGTGACCACGCCCAGGCCAGTAGACACAGCTCCCCTTGGCCCTGAGGCCGGTGCACGCTTCTAAGGTGCCTCTGCCCTCAGGGTCCCTGAAACCTCCAGTGCTGCCAAGTGTTAAAGCTTCATCTGTTTCTCGAATCTCAACCCCAGGAGTGGTGTCAGTGATGGCCTCGTGGGGAGGTAGGGGCACATTTAATCCGGATAAAGGGAAAAGGCAAGGTTTTGTGGTCCATCTGGTGACATAAATGGGGAGTTTGTTGATTTTAAGGCATGAGGAAGAACAGAGCCTCTATCTTCCCGGGGCTGCCTCTGTCCGACCGGGGCTGTGCGGCCACAGGGGCTCGCCCCTGAGAGCATCGCCACAGGACTGCACAGCCCTTCTGAGCAGGAGTCACTGGGATCGGCCGTGACGCCCCCGAAGGGACTCGGCACACTGGCCTCCCAGGAAAGTGACCTTGGCTCATCTGGGGTCGGAGCCAAGGAACTGCTGTTTCCTGCTGCCCCAGGGGAGTCTGCGTCCTCCTGAGTTACAGACAAGTGGCCTCCGAGGTCACGCAGGGTCTCACACAGGGTCTCTGCAGTGAAGGAGCCGGTGACCCCCCAGGACAGGAGCCCCTGGTGCAGCACCTGCAGATCCGAGGCCCAGACAGTGCAGGAGCGGCTGCGGCTGGCCTGTCGGGAACCCGGGAGCACAGTGTCTCCTGTGAATTCTCTGGCTGCGCCCAGCACCGTCCCCTGCTCCACGTCCCTCTGTCCCTCTCAGGAACGGTTTTGCGTCTCCTCAGTTGGAACTGAACCATTTGTGTTCAAGGTCAAGAGTGTTTGTCATCTGACTGCAACGTCTCTCATCAGCACGGACGGCTCTCCTGGAACAGAGGAGTGAGGCCCCAGGTCTCACTGCCTGGCCTCCACGGGGCCCCGTGGGCAACCGTGAGTCACTGCTTCGTGTTCTTCTGAAGAGGGGTCTGCAGGGGTGTTGGGTCTGGTCCCCCAAATCTGGGTCTGCCTCGGATGGAAGTCGAGACTGGAATAAAACCTTGACTTTTCTGACACTGACTCTATTTTCGTGATAACCTCTAACCTATTTCACGCCTCGAAAGGCTTGTCTTTGCACTGATCCTCAGTAACTGATAGAATTCAGGAACCGAAACTTCCGCCTTTTGGGCACATTGCTCTCGGTTAAGCTCAGTGGACCTGAGTGGGTAGAGGGAGAAGTGTCCTCCTCTTACAGTTCATCGTCCAGGCCGGAGAAACGCTGCTCCCTGCTTAGCTGCTGCCTCCGGACCTGGCCCATCTCAGGCTCATCTAATGAATTCTGAGCCGCGTCCACGCCCAGAAGACCTGTGTTCTGGGCCCGACACTGCTGGCCGCTGGCCACTCAGCTTCCTCATCTGTAACTGAACAGCCGCACGGCCCCTCCCACCACAGCGCCGACCACAGACGTAAGGTGTGTGAACGGGCCGCGTGGTTCACCCGCGCCTCCTCAGGTGCTGTATGCCGCTTCAGTTGTTTTCTCCGACCTTTCTCATCTGAAAGATCTCATCAATCAAGAAAGATTCTCCATGTCAAGGTCGGCCCTGCGCCGGCTAAGGGGAGGGAAGGGCAAACTTCGAAAGACTCGAGGAAACCATGTCCCCAGAACGACGACTATTTTTGGTGCCAGTGGGTTCAGCGAATTTGGCCAAAAGTGGAATGGAGGGAGCTGGCCTTCACTTCTGGAACCTTCTCCCCAGCACATCTGTGGACACTCACAAGTCTGGTATCTGAGCTGAAGTTCAATCGAGGCCACATCAGGATGAGTTTGTCACGCATGGGGCACCGAGCATCACAGATGAGGAGGATTCCGGAATCGCCCGGGACTGATCACCAGCACGGTCCGGTCTCTGGGAAGTTCTGTTGGACTGAATCAAGGGTGAGTCCTGGGTCCCTGTCGAGAGATATGTCTGCTCTGAGGCACTGAGTGAAATTCTAACTCAGCGTGTCACTGTGGAGGCGGCACCCTCCCCTCACCCCCCTGCCGGGGCTCCAGCATATCTTTGAGACATGTCCAAGGTCCGCCTTCCCCGAGGCTTCCACATTCCTCCCAGCAGACTCACTTCCTCTCCTGGGGTTCCTGCCTGACCACTCTCGACCCTCCTCACGGCTCTTGTCCCCAGGTTGTGGCGTTGCTTTTTCTGTCCCTCCCACCAGGGGTACAAGTGTTCCAGGGAGAGAGCAAAGCCCACCTCTTGTCTGTGTCCCCGACCCTGTGCAGGGACGAGCTGGGCCAAGGAGAGGTACTGAGTCGAGCTAAACTTGCAGCCAGCAAGTCCTTTGCCCGCACGCAGGTTTCCAGAGTTCCTGCAGATTTGCTACCTTTCCTGAACTTTTCCTGGTTCCACCCAAATGTTGGTCGGCTTCCCCACTGTGCCCCCCACAACCCTGTGCAGACCTTATCACGTTGTAGATGTGTTAGTCAACGGAACGCTGTCGTGAGTGCAAACCCCATGGAGGTGGAAGTGACGCCCCTTGTCCCCTGGAGTGTCCGGAGCTTCGTCCAGCCAGGCACAGGGAAGGTGGACCTCACTGGACAGGTCAGCGTGTGCTCAGCCTGGGGGGGAGTGAGTGTGCAAGTGTGTGTGCACGTGCGAGTGAATGCGTGTGCGTGCATGTGCAAACGTGCGTGTGTGGGTGTGTGCGCATGTGTGAGTGCATATATGCGTGCATGTGCAAACGTGCGTGTGTGGGTGTGTGCGCATGTGTGAGTGCATA